>NW_017278641.1:177756-186865 GCF_001594065.2 Cyphomyrmex costatus | reverse complement strand
AAGTATCTCACTACGCTAGACTTAAAAGACGGATACTGGCAGATACCCCTCGCGCCGGAAAGTAAGCCCGTCACCGCATTCACAATACCCGGGAAGGGACTATACCAATTCAAGGTCATGCCCTTCGGACTACACTTCGCACCCGCTACGTTCCAGCGCTTACTCGACCAAATTTTAGGGCCCGAATTAGAGCCCCATGTATTCGTATACCTCGACGATATCATTATAGTAAATGGCGAGTTCAATGAGCATTTAGAAACAATAAGTGAGGTGTTCCGGAGGCTCCGCGAGGCTCAACTCCGAATTAATCCGGAGAAATGCAACTTCTGCGTCGATAGACTAAAATATCTAGGACACGTCGTAGACCGACAAGAACTCCGGACAGATCCAGAAAAAGTAGATTCAATCGTAAACTGGCCAACGCCGAAAACCGTCAAACAAATACGCCAGTTTCTCGGAATAGCCTCGTGGTACCGCCGGTTTATCGAAAACTTTGCCACCATGGCCGCGCCCCTTACCGCGCTAACGCGAAAAAACGTTCAATAGTCCTGGGGATCCGTCGAGGATACCGCCTTTGAAAAACTAAAAAAAACGCTGACAACAGCTCCAATGCTCGCATGCCCCGATTTCACGTGTCGATTCGTGCTGCAGACGGACGCCAGTGGCACCGGGCTCGGCGCGGTGTTAACGCAAAATTTCCCGGAGGGGGAACGCGTCATCGCCTATGCCAGCCGCACGCTGAGCAAGCCGGAACAAAATTATAGCGCGACCGAGCTCGAGTGTTTGGCCGTCGTCTGGGGCGTCCGCCGAATGAGGGATTACCTTGAGGGATACCAGTTCACGGTGATAACCGATCACCAATCCCTCAAATGGCTCCAGCGCCTGGAATCCCCTACCGGCCGCCTCGGACGATGGGCGTTTGAACTCCAGCAGTACGAATTCGACGTGAAATACCGAAGGGGGGCATTAAATCGCGTAGCCGACGCACTATCACGACAACCGGCATCCGCCGCC
Source organism: Cyphomyrmex costatus (assembly GCF_001594065.2). Lineage (NCBI taxonomy): Eukaryota > Metazoa > Arthropoda > Insecta > Hymenoptera > Formicidae > Cyphomyrmex > Cyphomyrmex costatus. The sequence continues at coordinate 185,851 of NW_017278641.1, read as the reverse complement.
GCCACCGGGACGAGCACGTGCCCATGGTACCGCCGTCTACTCCAGGCCGTCCGGGATAACCCTCGGGATCACCCCGACTATGAAACAAGCCAAGGCCGGCTATATCGGCACCTATTACACGACCTTGATTTCAAGGAAACACCGGTAGAGAGGCAGTGGAAAGAGTGCATCCCGCGAGAGCACCGCAACTCCATTTTGCACACGCACCACGACGAAGCCACGGCCGGGCATCTAGGGATCGCGAAAACCATGACACGAATCATGAGTGCATATTACTGGCCAGGGATGGCACGAGATATCGCCGCGTATGTGCGAAACTGCCAAAAGTGCCAGCAACACAAAGCCTTGCAGGCAAAACCGGCCGGCTTCTTGCACGCCACGGACTCGTGCCGACCCTGGCAGCACGTTACCGTGGACTTAGTAGGGCCCTTACCCCGCTCAAAGGGCGGCAACGCCTGGCTATTAAATATGCAGGACAAGTTCACGAAATGGGTAGAACTAAAACCCCTCCGCCGCGCCACCGCGCCCGCAGTAACGAGAGCGATCTCCGAGCACGTCATCCTGCGACACGGGTGCCCGGAAAGTATAGTCTCAGACAACGGGACGCAATTCAAGTCGGCACAATTAGCGAAATTGCTTACCTCCTACAATGTAAAACACCGATACACACCGCCGCATGCACCACATTGTAACCCGGTCGAGCGCACAAACCGCACGATAAAAACGATGATCGCGCAATACGTCGACAGGAACCATCGCAACTGGGACGAACGTATCCCAGAATTGCAGTTCGCATTCAATTCCGCACGCCACGATACCACAGGGTACTCACCGGCATACTTAAATCTCGGCCGCGAGTTACTGCCGCCGCTTACCGCGAATACCGCCCGCCCTACCCCCCCAACGCAGCCTGACACCACCCGCCGACACCTCGAGGAAGCATTCGAGCTGGTCAAGATCAATTCCGCACAAGCCTTTCAGAGGCAACAAAAATATTACGACCTCCGACGAAGGGCCTGGAAGCCGAAAATCGGTGAATGGGTGTACAAAAAAGAATATCCCTTATCTAATAAAGCGGCATCATTTAACGCAAAACTAGCACCGAAGTATACCGGCCCACTCGAGGTAAGGCGCGTGGTGTCTCCCGTTATTTACGATCTACGTAACGCAAGCGGACGCTGGTACAGACATATCCATGTACAAGACCTCAAGCCCGCCCCCGCCCCCTCCTCGTCGCACCAGTCCCCCCCAGAACAAGACGACGGGACCGAAAACAAAGACACGACCATTACCGACTCCGAGGACTACAGCGACGACGAAAGCGACGATGACAAGTAAGCCCGCCAAAAAGCCGGAACTACCGAAGCCGACACTACAACCAGCACGGCCCATGGGTCCAATGCTGCCACCCCCATTAGAGGTCGAGGTGGAGCCGGGGCACACAATATCCGTCCCCTACTACTCCGCCCACGTCGCACGGCAGTATAAAACACGATCCGGCGGCAAACGTTATCACATACGCCTTAATGCAGACGGCACGGTCCGCTTCATAAAATTAAGATGATGTGCTTCTAAATTCAAGCACTGTTAAAGGGGGGGGTGATGTAACGATGCATCCCCCATCGTTCTGGCTAACCACCCAGCCGAACGCCGCTGCATCGCTGATTGCGATGCAGTGATGAGGAATGCGCATAGCGCCCGATAAAATAGCGAACATAATTCGCAGGTACAAAGCGGCAGTAACGGCCGCGTAACACCGAGCACCGCCGATCGAGACCGAAGTAGAGCGATCGCCGCGGATTCCCACTTCTTGGGACTCAGACCCGAACACCGCAAAGTACGGGAAAACGCGAGCGAAAGCGGAAAACCACGAACGCGGCATTTTCGTTCGTATAAAAATGCCGCGTTACGAGAAAAGTGTGATTCCTGTCCCGACCTGCTCCTGACAAACAAATCCCGAGATCCTAGCAAGCCTACACGACACCGAGAAAAACGGGCCAGAGCGTTCTCTAGCTCCGTCGACAGTTCTCGACAGGTCTCTAGTCAGGCATCCTAGTGCACCGGACGGCAAAGAACCGAGGGGCAGAGTGTGCTCTGCCTCTGCCGAGCGTTCTCGGCAGCCGTCTCGGTGCAACGTGCAACCACTGCATCACACACTGCGATCGACCAGCAGTCGCCCGGGGTGGAGAGTTCTCCACCTCTGCCGAGCGTTCTCGGCCGCTGGTCATCGCCCGTCTTTGCGTATCTACGCGAATCCGCGATAACGCCCGAACAACCACGCGTCGCGAATTACAGACTGCCGTATTGACAGTTCTAAAAATAAGCCAGGCACAGCTGATCAGCCTCGCTAGCCGAGACCGCGAAGGAAAAAAAGGGAGCATAGTGAGCCGTCCGTTTTTGCTTCGACCCGTCATAATACCGTCTCGAGCAACACCGCTCACTCGCTCTCACTTGCTCCCTCGCATTCCTACCCGCGGCTGACGCTCTTACACTCACTGCTCGCAGTATCCACCGCGCCGATTGCGATCCACACACACGCACACGCACACACCCGCTCTGCAGTGTCAAATAAACACCGCACCGACTGCGCTTCGTACACACACCACACACACACACACACACACACACACACACGCACACGCCGCTATACTTGCCGATTGTCTAGGCGCTAAGCCATTTCTTATATTTCGTTCCGGCAGAATATAAGCCATTTCGGCGAATTTAAATAAAGTGAATTGTTTGATTATTATACGCACCTGTCTGAGACTTTACTTGTCCGACACTCTCCCTCCGATCGAACCTCTTTCGAATCCTCGGACAAATATTCCGACGAGCTAACGCCGCGCAAATCGAAAGCTAGGTAGTTACATCCTTTTATTCTAGCTTGTTTAATACAGGTCTTAATAACAATGCATTTGAATACTCCCGCGCATTAACTAACGTACTTCCGGTATCACTCTAATGACGATGTTGTCTGATTCCTTACTTGAGGATCCCTAGAATCGACTCGGAATGTGCAGATCTTTGGGTGCACTGAATTATAGAACATTAAACGTAGACTTTTCGACCGTTTGTAGTCCTTCTCAATACATAAAAATAAATTAAATACTAACAAAAAACACAACGTAATAATAGTGTAGAAAAAAAAATTATGCAGTGATAATGTCCAATGTGGGACAAACGAGTAGATGTTTAATAACACGCATAAAAGAACACAAAAATTATATTAATAAAAATACTTCTCAACATTCCGTTATTCGCACAACATCGCATTAAATTCTCTCACAATTTTGATTGGGATTTTGTACATATTTTGGACAAGGAAAAAATTTTAAATAAAAGACTGATATCAGAGATGATAGAGGAAGGTCAGCGATACCGACATACTACTTTGTTTTTAGACTATATTTTTAGACAAAAGCAAAAAATAAATCTTTTGAGATATAAATGTAAACTGGAAAGTGTCTTCTATCGATGCTCTATAGCAATTTTTATAATATTGTTAAGAATTTTGCAATAATTAACCTTTTATCGAATAAGCGAAAACGAGCGTCAGACAAAATGGGCCCCAAAACTGACATATGCGTATATGGCCACAGACCATGCGCATGTGACCGCAGTGTGAAGGTTATGTTACGATGCGCGATATGTCGTGATGGGACACGTGACGACATGCCGGTTTAGGCTATAAACGATTTTATTTTTAAAACCGTATTATAAGAAAAATAAGAAACAGGAAAATATAAATAAAATAGTTTTAGAAAACTACAAACATATAAAAGGACTTAATATTATCACTAATATAGCTACTATTACATAAACTATGTAATTTATAAAATAACATCATAAGAATTTTGTTTTCACATTAGTAGAATTCGTTTTTAGCTGATTTTGTATAGAAACAAGCCACATCTATATGAATTATGGGTTTTTTCTTCTTTAATTACCTAAACAGATTATGTTTTCATTAGTATTAATGAAGTGCAAAGATTAGTTTACGAGAAATAAGGGGGTGTCACTTTAGGAGACCTATGTCAGTATCGGTGACTTTCCTCTACATATTAAGAAACAAAAGAGAGCATTGAATATACAAAACAATATACAGTCCCTCGATCCTTTGTACATAAGTTTGTTTTCTGATGCGTGATACTTCCATTCCATATAATTTTATTTTTGTCACGCGTACGCGTGACAAAAAATGTTATGAGTAACGAGTGGGGGTATATTGTTTATAGCGCGGGACGGGCGCGAATACGCACTCGCTTCGCTCGTGCTTTCGCTCCCTTCACGCCATAAACCACGAAGTAAGAGAGAAGGAGACCGAACTTAATAGAACGCAAGCTGAAAAAGTGGTCCTGATTCGTGACCCCTAATTGGGAGGGAGTCCGCTGAAAGGAATAAATTCTTATGGTTGGGCGCCATTTGCAATTAACCTTACCAGAACCACAGTATATGGCTTGCATTCACGAAGTAAGAGCGTGCTTGTATTATACGGAGAGGTTAAGATTAAAAGTTCCAAAAAATTAAAAAAGGTAAAGATTTATAAGAATTAATAGTGAATTCGATCACTTGCACTACGCTAGATTAGTACGTACTAAAAGCTACTGTGCACGAAATTAGCAGAGTTAAAGCATATAAATAATTTAAACGATTAAATGTTCAATAATATAATAATATAATATTCATTTTAATATTAAATATTCAATATTTCACCTTTTTTAATTTTTTGGAACTCTTAACCTCTTCCACGATCTCTTACTTCGTGACCTCTCCGTCTAATGCAAGCAATGGATCAGGCCGGACTGTTCGGGTAAGGTTAGTTGCAAATGGCGCCCAACCATAAGAATTCATTCCTTTCAGCGGACTCCCTCCCAATTAGGGGTCACGGACTAGGACCATTTACGTTTCACAGAGTTCAATCTCCTTCTCTCTTACTTCATGCCATAAACACTAGCCCCCACTCCCCACTTGTTACACAATGTATTATTTATTTTTGATCTGTCAGTTATTATTTACATATTTGACATTGCGTTACTTTTTCCGTTGTTCTCAGTTTCTTTTATTTCATTTCACGTTTGGTTTCTGTACAATAAATGTCGTGTCTAATACGTTACACTATTTCATGTAAGTTTAACTCATTTTAGTTTATTTAAATTTTATTACTTTTAGTAATAGAGATTTACAATTTGCACTTGAATAGTAATCTGAGCAGTTCAATGGAATCTGTACGCTAATTACATTTCAACAGTCAAATCTTGTCATTCATGTGAGTCTTTCTATCTTTTTAAATAAATACTTTTTCAATATATAACTATCAATTCTTTCAACTATTATATATTATTGTTTGCTCTCGTTTCCACTATATGTCAGTAAATTTATCATTTTAATGAACAAGATATGACATCATTTTAAACATTACCACCACTGCTATATTCTTTTTTTCTACACTATTATTTTGCGTTTTTTATTATTATTTAATTTACTTTTATGTACTGAAGAAGACCTCAAACATAGGTCGAAACTACGTTTAATATTCTATATGAATTAATTATAATATAATTGCATACTGATACCTTGTGTCGGCTCGTATATAGGCTTTCAAATTTTGTTAATAAAAATAAAAAAAAAATAAAATCGCATTAATTAATTGATTAATTGCATCCCTTTTTACTTGTCATTAATTGATTAATGCAAAAGATTTAATTAGAAATAGCAGATTGAATTTAATTAGAACTTGAAAGAACTTGCTGCAATAATGAGCTGACTCACATTTTATAAAAATGAAGTAAATGAACGTTAAATAAATGTTAAAGTAATAGAAAAAATATATCAAATCTATAATATATCATATTAATTTTAAAGTTTATTTACTCTGTTTTCACAAAATATGAGTTAGCCCATTGCAAAAGGGTTTTCAATTATCGATTATTAATTAAATTATTAACAATTGTAAATTATCATATTTCCCAAGTTTCGTTTTTTACGACCGACTGCTGCCAACCGAAGGTTGGCACAAAAAGGAGGAGTATGCGTTTCACCGAAGCGGATCGGTTGTCAGCTAAGATCTTCGTAACTACAATATATATTCATATCAACTTTTGGCTACAGACTTCTTATTGACTAAGCTTGGTTTAAAGCATATAATTGCCAAGAATTTCTGTTTTATAATAAAGAAGTATTTTTGATCAACATGCGATTTGATATGTTATAAATCAATCCTAGTGGTATGTATGTTCTCTGATTGGCTGTCGGATGAATCTAGAAACTAAATTGATTAACCAATGATTAACCAATAAGCAGGGAAGTTTAGTGACTTACAGTTACAGTCAACACACATCTAGTCTGTTCGTATTGTATGTGCTTATTTGTTTGCACTTTGTTTCGCTTTCTTAAGTGCAATCAGGATTTCGTGCAACACGAGCAGATCTATAGTTGGCGGGTAATTAGAGGTATTAGAGGTTAAATCTTAGATCATATAGTATAGAAGGAGGATAGTTTCTTGAAAGTGAAGGCGAGTAGGGAGACAGAGAAAAATAGATTAAGATCATAGTTGGTAATGCGCATGACTGTAGGGAGAGAATGCGCGTGCAAGCGAATTACACACAGCTGTCAGCTGCAGTACATTTGATATATAAATTTAAGGTTAAGGTTAAACGGCTAATAAATTATTTTATTTTTTATTTTTAATACCAAATTTTGTTTCTTATACTTGACATATTAATTATATTTATTTAATATATATGTATATTCAAACACATATGCTTGCGTACATACACGTAATGTGTATGTATACTTTCATACTGAATAACTTTTTACGACCGACTGCTACCAACCGAAGGTTATATAGTAATTATAAGACAGATAATATGGCGAAGAAATAGTAAATTTGGCGTGGCGTCTCCCGACTGCTGTTTTAAATCATGTAATTAATTATAGCATAATAGAAATAATTATATAAAGTATAAAATTCTTTTTCTGTATACTATAACTTTTATGTAATGTGCTAAAGATATATTAAAAATAAATGTGTGAGGTCCAGTTTTTGTATTTTATTTTTATTAAATTTTTAGAAAAATTATACCTTTATTTATTATTTTAAACTGGTTCATTTAATGTATATTTTTTATTATGTGTTGCAACCCTTATTTTAAACTGTTTAAACTAGATTTCTACGACTTATGTATTTTGTTATTAATTAAATCTATCTTTTTAAATTATTTTAAACTTTTTAAACCAGACTTTTTAAATAATTTTTAGTTTTTTATTAGTTTCCAATTTTTTAGTTTTTTATTATTTTATTATTTTTATTTTCTGTTAATTTTAAAATTTTTCTTTTTATTAGTTTGTTCAGTTTTAGTTTTTTAGTTTGTTAATGTAACTTACTTTTGGCAGCAGTCGGGAGTTTTTTTTTTTTTTAACTAATTCTTGTAAAGTTTATATTTCTGTGTTAGATTTTTTTATTTTTTGTTGTTTAAATAGTTATTTAAGTTTTATCTCATTATTCAGTTTTTAGTTTTTTCAGGTTTTTTGTTTTAATTTTGTTTAGTTTTTTTATTTAGTTTTTCAGTTTTTAAATTTTTAGGTTTTTTATAAGTTTTTCTGCTCAATGTTTCGCACGTCGTTACATGGCTATATTATTTCTTAGGATGCATTAAGTTATTCGAATGGAAGAAAGAAAATGTAGCCGCGCAATGCGTACTTGGCACAATGTTACAAATTGTTATTAACATATTCTCGAAGTTGCATAATGAGACGATCAAACATTTACTGAAACTTCAATAGCATTCGTTTAGCTCCTAAGAGAAGCACCCACGCAAAGGCTGTGAACATCGTGTAATTTAAAGTTAAGAAAGACCCCGAGGCGATATCATTGCTTCGGCTTGCCGTAAACGAATATTAACACACCTATCACCTGTTTAACAGGAGGAATTAACATTACGTTCGCTTCCATAGGTCGGATAAGAGGTTGTAAGAGGATTTGTTAAGTCGGATTACACGTTCATATACAAGCAGTAACCTCCTTGCGTTCTTCTTTCATCCTATAACGAGTTAGTCTCTCTCTCTCTCTCTCTCTCTCTCTCTCTCTCTCTCTCTC
>NW_017278641.1:177159-177641 GCF_001594065.2 Cyphomyrmex costatus | reverse complement strand
CTCTCCTTAAAACTCTTCATTAATAATTATTAATTCTAAAACTGTAGAGCGCTGGAAAATGTATAGAAAATTGAATCGCGTGTCACATAAAGAGCGGTATATTTGTCGTATGTGAGAATATCTAGAACGATTTAGTACATGAGTATCTTTGATTTTTTACGCATCGATGAATACAATAAAATTATATTATCGATATTTAATTTAATTTAATTTGACGCAGAGCAAATTTCATGCTCATTCAATGAGAAAATAATGATTCGTCCTGCAGCTTGCATAAACCGTTGCCTACTTTATGCCATAAACAAGTATTAATCGTATGAGTGAAGCTGAATTTAAAAGTTGTATAATTAAAACGATATTATACCTAAAATTAGTTAAATGTTATAAATATTATTTCAATCAGAGCCAAATCCTATTTCGAAAGAATTTTTGTCATAATTGTAAATGAGAGAGAGAGAGAGGGGGGTGGGAGGGAGGGAGAG
>NW_017278641.1:174281-176984 GCF_001594065.2 Cyphomyrmex costatus | reverse complement strand
CCTAGGGAAATTTTATTGACAAAAAGAAATTATTTTAATAATAATATATATATTCTTAAAGTTTTACAAATTTTAAAGAGTATTTCTTTATTGTCGATAATCTTATCAATTTTAAATATGAGATGCATTGGTGAAAAAGCGTAATTATATATTATACAGAATTAGAAAACATATGTAAGTAAACAATATTCAATACTAAAGACCGTTAATGTAAGAACAAAACTAATACGAGTACGAAGCCTATAACAGTCTAGCTTGGATCTTTTAATTGCTTATATATAATTTCGCGTGAATTTATGTACTAATATACGTAGTGCCCCCAAAACTGCACGCCGAACAATCGTCAGTCTTGAAACGCAGATCTACTAAACTGCCGTGGTACTATCATGAAATTGACGCTCTTTTGGCATCTTATATCGATGTTAAATTTATATTAAAATCTGAAAATATTCTTCTTATTGTGAAAAATATTACCTCGGCCGGGAGTCGAACCCGGATACTTTGCTTTACGCGATAGTGTCCTAGCCAATTAGACTACTGAGACCTTAGTAATATTCCTCGCAATAATGGGAGGGGGGAGGTATATGTGAAATGATAAACGCTTTCTTATATATAATTATATTGTAATTTATATGTAATTATATTGTAGGTAAATTGTAAATGAACGTAGAATAACTTTTACATTATAAAGGAAAAAAACTTAAGAAATATAATAATAGATAGGTGATTATTGAATATTACGATATCTTGTATATATTGTGTACCATTCTAAAGGAACCGTCAAAATTACTTTCATAATCTGTTTAGACGTTATAACATAGTTACTGGTCATCAGTGTTTATTATGTTATTATAAGAGCTGCTGATTTGTAAATAACAGATAGTTTTACAGATGCGTACTCGTAAATTTGAAAAATACATTGGTATTAATTTTTAACATTATTAATCTAGCGTGGAAGCCTTGAATGTGGCTTTTAAATAGTATTACATTTGTTAACAAAATGTGTTCATCCGACATACAAAGTTATATTATGTAGTAATTTGTGGTATTTCATATTCCTCTCTACTATTCCATAACTAGAATTTTTTATCACTTTTCAGTTTTTTGTAAATTGCGTTCGTTCTATATACCTAAAAAGCTTTTATTTGTAGAATTTTTAGTATCACTCTATATATAGCAAACAAACTTGTACTAAAAGTAACTGTGCTACATGAATATCTAATAAATTATTTAATGAGACAAAATGACATTGTATTATCTCCTTCCTTCCTCCAATTCTTTATACATATTAAACGGAATAATAATATATAACGCTTTATAACCTTTTGAATAGTATTTTTTGAAATTTTCCGTCAGTGCATATAATTATATAATAATTGTACAATAACAAAATTTGCCGAATTAATGTTGTGTGTGTGTGTGTGATTCGACAAATTATATTATTGGAATTTCCATAAATTCCTCTAAATGTTAAAAAAATTGTTTTCTTTATTCGATTCCACTAATTAAATTAAGTTACAAAGTAATTAATTTGTCCATTTATTACAAATAATAATTTAAACCGCAAAGAATTGAAGTATTGTACGTCAATTAATTTAAAAGTATAGTTTTAGATTATGACATCTTTTCTTTATTAGAATATTATTGAATAATTTAGCGTTTTTTGGAAATATTTTTGTTATTCAACGTAACAATTTTTCCATTGCAAACCATGTACTTCCCGCAGGCGGAAGATTCACGAACACGGCTACTGTGTGTGTTGCATATTTTGATAAAAATTCTCATATAAATCGGTGCGCATCATCTCCGTTGTTAGCGTAGCGGTCGATCGAGCATAATTCCGTATTGATATGCGATTGGACACATGCAAATCTAGCATACATACATATATAGGAACAATCAGATGCAACTGTACATATGAAATTGTGCGAGAAGAATACTTTTATATGATCGGAAAAACGATATTTACTTCTCCGATCGCCGACTAAACATGCGAGAAAGACCAAAACCCGCGGATGATTTAATGGGCCCCCGTTGTTTCGACAACATACGTATTGGTATTGACCATAGGTTAATTGAGTGACAGCGAGTAAATACCTCGTCAATCGTGGAAATAGACTCACTGTTACTCATGCCACCTCTAATTTCAATCGTCGTCTATGCATAATCTCTCCAAGAATAAGCGCGCATTGCCATTAACGGAGTAAATTACATGCATATTACATCTGAAAGAAAATTTTAAAAAATCAAATTTGTAATCTCGAAATTGTCGAAGTAATAAAAAATGAATAGCTATGAAAGAAACAATTAGGGCTAAATAAGTAAACTTTAAAAATAAAAGCTACGCTAGATGTATATTGCTAATATTGTTAAACAAACAAAATTAAAGTTGAAGGACTCTTTATATGAAAATAATAATTAAAACAAGGTAAAGGACAATGAGAGTCAATTCGTAAGTAAACAAAAAAGCGATTAAAACATTGAAACAACCTAACTTCCGCGCGGATCAGCTCGTCGCAAATTTCGCTAGTCGCAAAAGAGGTTCGCACGGGAAGAGAGAATGCAGAAACAAATAATCAAACTCGACACAGTATTTTAAGACAAGAGACAGAAACGTTTACTTTAGATGATATGTGTAATGTACAGGTATCGGTGTGCGTGTTCGTGTATATTTACAAGTATAAATGTGTGTGTGTGTGTGTG
>NW_017278641.1:149235-174244 GCF_001594065.2 Cyphomyrmex costatus | reverse complement strand
TGTGTGTGTGTGTGTGTGCTGGTAGTGTACGCAGGTGTGTATATATCGGCGAGACGGCGGACAGACGAGACGAATACAATGAAAACGAAAGACACGGACAGAAAAACAGCAAATATCAATTACGGCGCGAGTACTAAGAAAAACGCGTGGGGATCTCCGAATCTCAAGACGGACGCGAGACGCGGTCGGCGGTATAACGATACAAATACGCGTACGCGAAGTATACGCCAGCGGCAGATGACGGTCGCGGCGCGGATAACGCGGTGGGCGTTTCCTCTATGCAATGAGGGACGCTTCGTGGAATGTAACAGGCACAGATATTCTAACGACCGACTGCCAGGAACGCTTGGCGGAGACGAAGAACACTTCACCCCCTTTTCTCGCCGGTGCGCTAGTTCTAGAATACTGGCGTACGGCTGTCGAGAACGCTCGACGGAGGCAAAAAACGCTTTACCCCCTTTTCGCGTCGTACGGCCAGCGGATCAGGATATTTGGTGATCGACTGTCAAGAACGCTTGACCCCCTTTTCGCGTCGTATCACCGGAGCTAGGATCGGAGAGGGATTCGTAACGGAGCGGCGGTTAGGATAGAAGAGAGCTCCCGGAGCAATAATTACGCGTTTTATACTAATTATTGCTCCCGCTCGTATTATTACGGCTCTTTCCGATATCGCTCGGCGGTCGGTAATTCCCGCGGAGGGGATTGTCGATCGGCGATATTCGTTCGTGTTCGGTCGTAGCGGCGGTGAGCGCGAAGCGCAGATCGTTCGGCGATCTTCGGACGCGTTCGGTCGGAGCGGCGATAGCTACTGTCGACAGCGGTAATTCTAATATCGCGAAATATGAAATGTTCCTGGCGGCTGGTATCATCGGAACGATGCATTGCGGAGTGCATCGTTACAACATTAAAATTATAATATTAATTTTTAAAGAAAAAGAATACATGAAATACTTAGCCGCTTTAGACACAATTAAAAATTAGAATATCAGTATTCGCAAGACAGTTAAACGTGTCAGTACACTCAATTCTTGCATTCGTTTTATTTTACATTATACAATAAGTTTTGTGAAAATGTTTTATATTATTTTTATGTTCATTTTACTCTACGACTTTTTTTATTTTATTTTATTTATATTGTAAACTGACAAATCGTTTTCGCTGATACATTGTTTCAATATACGATTTTGCCATCCTATATTGCTAATGTTGTGTAACGAAGAAAGAAATCGAGGAGTCAGTGAGAGGTGTGTTGTTCTTAATATTGGAATGAGGAATTTTTGTTGAACGTCTGAAGAGGACTCAAACTAAGAGTCGAAACTTGTTACGACATTTTATATCGAGCGATTTATTTATATTATTATGTATTGACTGATATTCTAATTTTTAATTGTATCTAAAGCGGCTAAGTATTTCATGTATTCTTTTTCTTTAAAAATTCATATTATAATTTTAATGTTTTAATCGCTTTTTTGTTTACTTACGAATTGACTCTCATTGTCCTTTACCTTGTTTTAATTAATATTGTTAATATATTGCTAAACTCTAATAATATAAATGTAAAATACAAACATTTCAACCTATATTAGGTCATCTTCAGTAGTTAATCAGTTGAAATAAATTTAAAATAAAATCATATTATCTAAAATGTAAACATCTATACGATTGTTTTTAACATCTAACATAATCGATAAAATTAAAGATAATATAAATATGTAACCTTTTAACATGATCGAATACTTGACTCGCAATTCCTCCATTAATCATTCTCGGGTGATAATAAAGTTCTTATTATAATGACTCCGCTTCGACAACCATCACTTTGTCGAAACATCAATTTCGATTTGGCCCGCAATCTTATCATTGTGGGGTCAATAAAGTCTTAAATTTAATTGCTAGTTTTATATGCACTTTAAAATTAATGTTAATTTAATGAGTAATTATAAAATGATGTACCCAGTCATAACTTTTGAATAATTTTGAAAAGATTGCAAACTTATCGTCTAAACTGTAAATTTAGTTACAATATTGTTTCTTTCAACCGTCACAAAATAAGACTTAACTGTTCGAAGATGAAGTGAAAATGACACAGTGGAAACATATGATGGAGAGACATTATGGAAAAGGAAAATTAAGTGGTGGGAAGGAAAGAGGAAGGAGTGTAAAATTAAGAAGGGGGTAATAATTATAATATATACACTGTTATATAATTATATAATATACACTGTAAAAAATAAAATGTTAATTTTAATTCAAAGACGTTGAGTGGATTTTCTGAGACACGCAAAAATGTTAACATTAACATAAAAATGTTAAATTAAATTAATATCCGCTCAAATAAATTTCCAAATTAAACCTCCCAGGTCAAGAACAAATTGAGCTTATACTAGTTGTTAGAAATATAAATAAATTTATTATAATAATAATACCGGTATATACGGACAGTTTCGACTTCACAGAGTCCTCAACAGCCGCAACCGAATTCTTAAAATTAATTTAGTATATTGCGAAGAATATCACAAGTTGGCGTTTCGTTCCGGCTTCCACTACTGGACTCACAGTAAGGTATTGTAGTGGGAGCCTACCTTAGACGCCGGTGTAAGTTATTAAATCGAGATTCTATGTATATAAAGCGATATATGCATATTTCAGCACTTGCGAGAATTTCGCAAATATCGATAAACTTCTGATGGCGAGTCGACGTAGTAATATTCTTCGCAATATTTCTAAATAATATACGTGTTTTCTCTCCCTATCTAACGCACCGAACAATCGTCGGTCTTCAAACGCAAATCTATCTGAAAAAGTTCCCTCAAAATTGCGCGCCGAACACAGTCGGTCTTGAAACGCAACTCTAATAATTTGAAAATAACGTCCCCTTAATTATTTTTCCCACGCATTGTTAGACCAGCGTACAACAAATTAAATTAAATTAATATCCGCTCAAATAAATTTCCAAATTAAACTTAATATACCTCCCAGGTCAAGAACAATATAATTTTAACATTTTTGCGTGTCTCAGAAAATCCACTCAACGTGTTTGAGTTAAAATTAACATTTTATTTTTTACAATATAGAGATATAGGAGACAGAGAAAGATTCTGTGTCACTTTGTTTATTCGATTCATGCTCTTATTTTTTAACGTCGCGAATTTTGGGGAGACTATATACATTATACGCAGTATATAAAATTCACACAATTAAATAAGCACTGTGATCCAGCTTCGACCGTTATTGGCTTCTTCTTCTTGTTTATTCTTATTTTTTAATATGGATCATCTCTAAATAAATAAACTTGATAAACATGTTGCATGAAATAATAATCTACTTTGGAAAAATACGGTTAATTTTAGCAAAATTAAATAATTTTTTATATAATAATTTTATATAGTCATTTTTATAATATTACAAAAATATATATATTTTTAAATATTTTTTACCTTATTTTCACGTTCTAATTATTTAATAAACAAATATTGTACATTTGATACTTAGTTAATATTTACTAATTTGATTATTTTGGCCAAGTGTGTTTACGATGCATAAACCAATGCGCGCACAGAAGAAAAAGAAGGGACCCGACAAGAAGTGAAATCGTTATTCGCGTAGCGGTTCGCAGTGAACCGCGTCGGTGCAACGGGGCCCATTTGATAAGACCGCCTGCGGCGAATAACATTTTAATCTGACGGCCGCTCGTGGTCCAGTCTCTACTCCTTTTATCTCTCTCTCGCGCCTCCGCTCTCCTTGATCATGCCTCTCGTTCGCTCACTTACCGTGGCCTCCTACGAGCTTCCACCAAAGGAGATTGCCTACCTGCCGCCTCCTACACATACCTATGCGGTTCCTCTACTCGGTTCTTCGCTCCTCGTTACGACGCGCTTCGTCACGCATATTTACGTTTGCTTTATGGACCGACTCGCACACGACTGACGTACGCCCTTAATTTTAGGGGGCTTTATGAAAAGAAAATTTATTTTATTTCTACACACCATATTAAGTTTTACATTAAACATTTTATTATTAAAAAATAATAAAATTGATAAAAATTGAAGTTGCTTATTGACTCACCTAATAATTATTATAAAAATGATTTATAATTGATTCTTATTATACTTTATTATAAGTGATTTTTTCGTATCTAATATATTAAATATAAATACATATCTTTATACATATTATTTATAAATCGTGTATGCATACCAAGAACGAAATGAAATTACTCAAAAACTTTTAATATTTTTTATAGATCAGCTCGTCGTCTATGCTCAATCTCGAGAATGAACATTGTCTGATATAGATCAACTTTCACATATACGAGTATTCTCTATCATTCGGGTTTTATTTCAGTCTTCATATACGGAGTGTCGGCATTAAGGTGAATGGCATCGGAACCATGGTACGCTTTTCAATTGGATGATATGAATTATTGAACAGTACCCCGCGCTCTGTCATATCTACGATCCGGCTTTGCTCGATATTGATGGCTGTATTTTGGAGCTTCTGGATTATTCCGATTATTTATATGCCGTGTTACGCCGATTCAACGATCTTTTGAAAATGTTTTTATAGTCTTTTTTTCTCAAACTAAACGATATAATTATTTTTTTAATATTGGTTCCTGCCATAGAATCTCGGAAAGGAAAAAAAGGGGAATCGTCGAGACGGTCGCTTACGATTACGATAAAAATGGAACTTCGACATTCATGGCATTTCCATTTTCTGCTACGATTATTGCGTGCACACTGTTCTTTTTCATCCAAATGTTTAGTGAACAATAATAGCGCATGGAAAATATATCCGTTCTCTAGATACATGGTTGAAATAAGATAAAAAAAGGTTAATATACATTTTTTCTCATCGATGTCTTTTTCTCCACATAATCAAATATGCAACAATCAATAAGATTTTACTAATTACAAATATAAATGCTTACAACAACAGTTTTTTTAGTTTCAATTCGTTTGATTATTATTTTTTACGGTGCAATGTAGCCTTTAGTATTACGGACAATATTTGTATCTTCCAGTGAAAGAACGTCGATAAAATTATGAAAAATCACGATAGGAGGATACAAATGATTTGTGACGTCGACAATATACACAATAACTCCAAGATAAATTAAGAAAAAATTCTATAAGAATAAAATCTAAAATGAAATGATATCTATATTTAAAATTAACGAATATCGAATTCAAATTATGACTAAGTATAAAAATTAACTATTCAATGACAATTTGCATGAAAATTTTAATTAATGATTATTATAATGTTGTTCATATAATGTAAAAATGGTAATTATTAACTTATATCATTAAAGAACTGCTTTATTGTTTTAATTTTAATTATAATTTTTGATATTAGTATAATTGTCCCTAATGCGTCCTCAATTTTTTTTCATCACTCCATGGAAAAAGATATCGAACTGATCTGAGGAATATATTTATGAGTTACATTTTCATGTAGCATATCATGTGAATAATTTAAATAAAATAAATATACATTTCGTGATACGATATGAAAAACCAAGGCACAATACGAGAATCACACGATAGCAGTGAAGAAGATTCTGTATATTTTGTCGTGTTACTGCAATAAAAGAAGATCACGGCACCGATAATTATGACGATTGATTCATATTCATACGTGATAACCGTCATAGTTATTCAGATGACTTTATTTATTCAATAGTTACACATGATTATGCCATTGCATTGTTACAACTTTTATGTTTATAGAATTTCGTCCTGTGAACCCAAGCTAGAACGGGATCGTATACTTATGCTCAATTTCTTCTAGATAACCTTTATCTAGAAGATATCTCCCAGAATACAATGGAATATCTTCTGGATAAAGTTATCCGTAACTTATCTAGAAGTGAAGAAATTGGGCATTAGTACGTCTTTAACCCGGTAAAGAAATTGACATATATCCTTTGTTATCAATTTTTAATCAAATCTGGATATAAAAAGAGCTGACTCGCATAAACGTCCGGTTCTTGTCGTTCAGGATTATAAAGAAACGCTTCTTGCGGACGCACGCACCGTGTCTGTGTGACTATCCTGATATTTAAACATTTATTCCTGTTTCCGCCTGAGCCAAGAATCCTCATGCAGATTTCACGGGCTCGTATCCGCTAACGAGCGCGACTGTTCGTTTTCTGCCACGCCGCCGCGAACATTACGGTCGTTATTTGAAGGTGAACGCGAACTCGATTCGTAATCGCTGGCGCTGTGCTGGTAGAAAAGTTACATCTGTAATATAGATACTATATCGCGACACTAATATTTTATCTTTTATGACTGAAACATCTCAGTTGAGGTTGAATTTTTTAAATTAATATTTTGAAATGTTTTTCTTTTTTTACTTAATAATAATATCTTTTTAAGAATTTATAAAGTTAAAATATATAAAAGTTCATATAAACTAAAAGTAACGTCGTTTATAAAATTCAGTGTAACGATTGCGATGCTTCTTATGTGGGGCAAACCAGCAGACAATTAAAAACAAGAATTAAAGAACACCGTAATCATATAAATTATAATAGTTCTACCAGATCGGTAATAACTGATCACAGATTGGAGTATAATCATGACTTTCGGTGGGACGATGTTGAAATTCTTGATGAGGAACCTTGTTACAGGAAGCGATTGGTCTCAGAAATGTTAAATATTAAAAAACAGAAATTTAGCCTAAACTTACAAACCGACACGGAAGGTCTTCATGAAGCATATATACCCATTATAAACAAAATTTGATCTTTCTGTATCAGTTGTTGCCGGTCGTTATTTAGTTGGAATTGGTCCGTTGAGGATGTTTGACGTGTTCCATGTATTACTTTTTATCTCAAGATGTACTTCGACAGTTTTGTAATATTTCTGACATAAGTTTTTTTAAAGAAAAAATTTTTTTACTGTTTTTTTATTGTGTGACAATTATCATTATGACTATTTTTGTAAATATATGGATACACGGACCAACTAATATTTTCACGCATAGATTTGCAAAATTTTTTGGTATGTTTTGCGCATCGTTAATTTTCATTCCTAGAATTTAAGATTACAATCTTTTAATTAATATATGTTCATTTATTGTTTTCAGTTATATATTTAACTATGCACAAGATTTTCTTTTGTATTGATGTTTGTCCATAATTATGTACATTTCAACGTTAAGTGTTTCATCTGAAGAGGACCAGATTTGTTGGTCGAAACTAGTAATGTAATTAACATCCGTTTTTTTAATCGTTACATTTATGTAAATTTTATAAGTTCATTTTAGAATATATGTATTAATTTGTTGTTAATTTTCTTTTCGTTTGACTCTTACAATGCCATTTCCACGTTTATAATGTTCATATAAACTGTATGCTCAACTAGTTATGATGAATTTCGGAATTAGAAAAATATTCGCAAAATTAAAGTAGATGGCATCTATAACTTCGTGAATAACTGAAATGAGCTTGTATTGCAATATCATAAAAGATATTAGACACTTATTCGATAGAGAATGACCTACAAGAGTTAAGACTTGTATTTAATTAAACCACGGTACGATTTTCGATATTAGATTATAAAATATTGTGACTTTTTATCAATAAAATAATTTAACGTAAATTAATTTTCCAGAATGTGCACTGTCGAAATCTAAATTAAATAATTAACTTACTATAAGCTGATCAATATACACTAGTCTAAAAATGTTGAATATTATATATATATTATCATTTCGCAGTTAAGGATATTAATAGTAACAAAAAACACAAATTTGTACTTAATTATTATCAATCATTTATTCATTTTAATAGTAAGATGTTGAACAAAAATAGATATAAAAGAATACTAAAAGTTAAAAATTATGTCCCGCCTCAAACAAATTTATTCCAACAGAATATTCCGAAATTTATTTCAGGCATGGGAGCGATCATTTTTTTTGTCTTTTCTCACTTTTTTAGAAACATCTCACTTTTCCTCACTCTTATATAAAAAAAACTCACTCTTTCCACTATTTTTCTGTAGATTTGCGGTTGCGATTCGATTTATGCTCACAACGCTAATAACCTAGTTTACATCGAGCACTTGATACGCGTACTAACTAGTTACTTTCTATTAAATTATCATAATTTCAGCAATGTATTTAAAGAATGATGTATAAAATTGATACAATACGTATCAAAATGTTTAACTAAATACGTTTATTGTGTATACATTTACATATATCGCTGAAATTAAGATAATTCAATAGAAAGTAACTAGTTAGTACTTGTACCAAGTGCACGATGTAAACTAGGCCTATGAAACATTTCATCCTCGCCATTTCATTCTTGTTGTTTACCATAGTTAAACAAGGACGAATGATGCTCATGAGCGTATAGGCATGAATCGGAGCGTATAGGCATGTATATACGTATCCCTTGTGATTCGATGAACTGCAATATTCCTAACGCAATAGACCAATCATTGGCCGTATTCGGGGAGAGCGCTGCTATTACGCAATTTGTCGTGCTATCTTTATCGTACACATTAGACGTAAAACAAGGATAGAATGATCGCATTCAGCAAACTTAACTGTTACGGAGCGGATCTGTGAGCACTCGTTGTTGTTGATGTATTCTTCTACATCATCCGCAAGAAGACTAGAACCAGGAGAGTAAACTAGCGTGGTGGGGGTAGGTCAAAAAACGTCCGCGGTTATTCATTCAATGCGCAGTGGCATTGCACATTGAATGAAAGTTTGCGCATGCGCGCGTCGGTTATAACCAAGAAGTCTTGTTCTTAACCTTTGCGTTATCAAGAAGTCTTCTTGGCGTTATATAGCCCAAAAAGGTTAGGGCTAGAGACGCTTTATTTTCCCCTCATCCGAGGGACACACTTAAAAAAGAAAAAAATCTTAAACCACCTTAAACAGAATGTAAGTTGTAAAAAGAAATTATACTGTATATTAAATAACTTGTTTATAGGTAAATTCTGTATTGTATACAAATTTTGGAGTATGATTACAGTAATTTTTTTTATTTACAGAATATTATTAATATTTCCGTCGTCGTTGGAATAACATATATTGAAATATGTATGATTTTTAGTCTTCTTGAGTCCAAAATTCAATTAAACAGAAACAAGGTTTGTTTGACATGCGCAGTCACGAATTGAAAACGACTATCAGAGCGACAGAGAGGACTAATAAAGCGCAAGAGTGGGGGAAGTTATCCGCCGTCACTTTTTGGCCTACCCCACTACCGATATTTGACCGAGTTTACTCTCCTGGTTCTAGTCTTCTTGATCATCCGATAACAGCAAGTGTTCAGGAATCCGCTCCTCAACGGTTGTCTGTCTGAACGTGGCTATTATGATGCAATTTGCCTTGAACGGCGCGCTTTCTGAACACAGCCATTATAGTCTGTTCAATCGGGATGTATATATAAACAAACTGGATATATTACTACTTTACAACAAAGTTACAAGCAGACAAGCAGTTGTAAGTTTCTCCAATATTTAATTTTAAATAATAAATAATTATTTGTACGAATATTAAGGTATACAGGTTATGTGGTAAATATATAGAAAAAGGGAGCCCCCCCGATGATCTTTACCTTGACATATGTTGTCAAGGTCATGACCCTGAGTAATCTCCCGCAGGTTTTAGGTGGCGGTCTCTGTCTGTTAAAAAGTTATTAACAAAAAAAGTTTCAAAATTAACGTATTATTTCTGCCATATATGTATTATAACAAGTACTATTTCACACACACACGCACGCACGCACGCACGCACGCACGCACCGTCGACAGAGGTCTGCCCCGACAGTACAATCATAGGCAGGGGGTTGGGGGAGGTGAGAGTTACTTTGCGTGGAAAATTTAACATTTCTAAACAGAAGGAGATGAAAAATAGTACTTGTTATAATACATATATGGCAGAAATGATACGTTAATATGTATAATTTTCGAGAAATGGTATGTTAATTTTGAAACTTTTTTTGTTAATAACTTTTTAATGTACAGTGACCGCCACCTAAAACCTGCGGAAGGTTACTCAGGATCATGACCTTGACAACATATGTCAAGGTGAAGGTCATCGAGGGAGGCTCCCCTTTTCTATATATTTATCGGTTATGTTTATGCAGTATTAATTTTGTATGAATTTTTTGTGAAGATATTTCTATTTTTGTTATTATCAGGAATGTTAAATTGTTAAATACTATACAGTAAAGAGAAGATGAGATTGGACAAGAGAATAGATAAAAATGTACAGATTCATACAGAATGGTTATTGATGTGCTTAGTCATTGAATTGAGTCGTGGGGAAGAAAAGTTGTATCTACAATCTTATTCTGTAAAATCTGTATTTATGTGTCGCATTCATTGTGCAACTAAAGGATATTAGTATAGGCTATTTCTCAGTACGTAACCTCTGCGAAACATAAACAGAACGCGGATATTAAACTTAATACTAGTCAATTGCATTTCGATTTGATATCACATGCAGTATCATCAAAAACTAATAAATTTCAAGAACCAAGTATTCAGTCAATCTCATCTAGCAGTGTTTCAAGTTTTTCCTGTGCCTCATCCGACTTGACACAGTCTAATACAAAATGGAATCTGTATGTATCACAAGAAAAAGCAATTATTGCAGAATTACTTTGGACCATGAAATGTGTTTTGAGCAATTTTTTCGTTATCATATTGTAAGAAATAAACGAACATTCTATCCGTCGGGCTGTGTGGCTCCATGGCAAGACGGTGGCTTACTAGTACGAACTACTACGAGATCCTCGGTTCGAGTCCCGGCATCGCATCGAACGTCCAACATATTTTTCTCGGCCCAGCTATTAGTAATCTCTCTCTGTGTAAAATTTTAATGTTATCTTGTGACAGCCCCAATATTAACAAATCTGTAATCTGCCAAATTAATGAGGCTGTCCGCTGTGAGAAAGGAAAATGATGGAATAGAACTGATAGATATAGGAACATGTAATTTACATGAAGTCCATAATTCTTTTAACCCTTGTGTTGCCACCCGGGTACCCGGGTACCCATCGGCGTACATTTTGTTGAATAATTTTTTTCACAAAAAAGATTGGCCAAAATACTCTTGAATCCCCATTATTTGACCGATTCTTTATTAAAATTTGCATTCCATATATTTGAAAAAATTTTTTAGCTGAAAAAGTTTGCATTTGAAAAAAGAAACACGTATGAGCCACCCGTAAAAATATAATAATAATAATAATATATATTTATTTCAAATTGTTTATTTATTGTATATACTATAGCAATAATAAGAAATATCATATTTTATACAGATATAAAACGAGAAATTTACGGCGCAGCTACGCACGTTTTATACCTGCTTTAGGACTCGCAAGGTCAATGTACACAATTTAATTGTTATATTCAGATAGAAATACCTTCCTAGAATATGAATAATTAAATATTGATCGACATTTTTAGTTACAATGGCCAAGAATTCTTCTTTACCAAGAATTTCGTAGGCAGGGTACCCGGGTACCCCGAGTGGCAGATACTGTGAGTTTTTTTGGGTAGCAACACAAGGGTTAAGAAAGCATTAGATTCTTTTGGGTGTGATATAGATTCTTTCTTGATTCATATTTATAATTGGTTTCATGATTGGCCTAGTAGATTAAAAAACTATAGAAATATTCAGAAAAAGCTAAACATTCCAGAACATAATTTTTTGAAACTTGTTTCTTCAAGGTGACTATCCTTGTATGCCCCCGGTAAAAGAGTTTAGAACAGTGGCCTACTCTTTGTGAATATTTTATGGAATTTATTCAGCGTAAAATACCTCTTTTTCAACTGTCACGAATGAAGAAATACTCCGAAATTAAGAATTATTTAAAATCTCCCACAATGAGAGCAGAAATTGAGTTTGTAATTGACAGTGCTAGTATTTTTAAAAAATTCTCGTGTATTCCAAAAGAAAGAATCCATGATTCAAATACTATATTCTGAAATAAAAGATTTAACAGATACTTTGGTAAGCAGATTTTGAAAAAAAAACTTTTTCTTTACACCAACTGTATAGCTCTAGTAATCCTTTCACTCCAGAGAATTTACTTTTGGCTAAAGATGTTAGATGTGAACTCTCTTCTCAAGATATTAAAGAAGTTTATATTCTCAAGTTTCGGAAATCGGCGCAAGATCTTTATAAGGTGGCAACAATGTATTTACTTAAAAAATCTATTCTAAGTTTATCAACAGCAAAGCATTTCCGTTGTTTGCTCCCTTCAGAAATCAAGAAAGATAGAAGTTTTCTAAGCGCAGAAAAAGTAATTAAAATGCTTTCTCTAAATTAGATTTCAATAATTACGTTCTTAGATGAATGGAAGATTCTTCAGAAAGAGAATCTTCCTGCATGGGACGGTGGTCGAATAGATCATTACTGGAGATAAATTTTTGATCTAAAAAATAATTTTAGTAAACCAAAGTATCCAAACATTCAGAAAATGATGAAAGCTGTCTTGTCTTTAGATCATGGTAGTTCTGATGTTGAAAGGAATTTTTCCATCTCAGCCCGTGTTTTGACGGATAACAAATCTAGAATGACTGAGAGAACTCTTAATGCTAAATTAAACATTAAGACTAGTTTGAAGTATTTTAATGATAAACCTGAAATAGGGTGCCAATGACCAAAGATTTAATAACCTCTGCTAGATTTGCAGATAGCAAATATAAGGAATATTTGGAAGAAAAAAAAAATCAGAAGAAGAAGAAGAAAGGAAACAGAAAGGCAGTGAAGAAGAAGCACAGAGAAGATCAGAACTTTTGAAGATACAAAATGAAGCTAGACAAGATGTTGAAGAGCTTGAGAAGAAAGTGAAAAAGCTAAAAAAAAACTGATGCGGAAAAAAAGCAGTACGTGACTCACTTCTTCAAGAGGCAAGAAAGAGACTGAAGAAAGCATTGGATAGTAAAGATTTACAAGAGGCTAAGGTAGCATATGGAATGCTTGAGGGTACGGTATCGATTAGAAAGCAGTTAAAATCGTCTGAAATTGAGCCTCTTCAAAAGAAACTTGATAACAAAGAATCGTGTTTGATAACTTTTTAGTTTGATAGTTTTTTTGTAGAGCAAACCGAAAAGTTTAAAGAAAATAGAAAAAATAATGTAACGTTATGATGCTCATAAATTTTGTTTCCATATATTCCTTGAAATATAGTGCAATGTAAATTAAGTTTTCTTAAATGCGTTTTAAAAATAATCTAATTTCTGTTTGTAATAGAAAAATTTTTATTATACTAGTTTGAATGTCATCTTCAAATTTTCAGTTTGAAATAAGTTCATTAATAAAAAAGTTTTAAAATAAATTTTAAATTCTATATGTGTTGTGTATCCTTTATGTCTTGAAATACAAATTTTGCTCGCTTTTATTATCAGATCAATATTTTTAATTTCATAGATGTAATTTAAATACAAATAGCATGTCAAAACTAATTTTCACCTTTCAAATTTTCAAGAACATTCATTTTTTAATATAAATAAGAAAAAGGGCAAAGAGCCAAATATGTTTAACGTACGTATAATTTAAAAAAACTATATACATATAAAATTTTCAGATGTTTCGACTCCGATCAGGTCATTTTCAATGTATAAAAGTAAAATTTAAATATAATTAAAAAAGTACAATAAATATAAAACATTCTTCGGTTAAATAATACAAAAATTACAATCTTCATCCAAACTGCATAATTAAGGTACAAAAAATGTAGAAAACTGATGTCATAAGAGTAAAAAAGATCCTAATAAAAATGCAAAATAAAACTTAACGGAGTCATAAAAATTATTCACTATAGAAATTGGCATAGAAGGCAAAATAAGTTTTTTAGATACTACGATCATTATAAAAGAGAATTGTTTGCTTTTTGATTACTATCGAAAAGCTACTTTTTTTGGTAGATACCTCAATTTCCATTCAAACCATCCTATGTGTCATAAAAGAGGTGTAGTTTATGATGTTGTCGACAAGATATTACGATTGTGTCATCCAACTTTTCAACATAATAATATGATAGAGGCTATCAATATATTTTTACAAAACGGATATCCCCTAAAGTTTATATTTGCTACAATTAATAATAGAATTAAATTTCATATTAACAATACAAATACTAATACTAATAATAATATTCCAAAAAAATTTTTCACTATTCCTTATGTTAATAATGTTTCTGAGAAGTTTATACCTATTGCAAATATGTTCCAATGTAAGATGGCTTATACTATTCCAAATACACTTAAAAATTACATTAAAAGAGGTAAAGACAAGTTAGATCGTATACACAATCAAAATGTTGTATATAAAATTTCTTGTGAAAATTGTGATGCCAGTTACGTGGGACAAACAAAGAGGTAATTAAAAACTAGATTACATGAGCATGTCTCTGATATTAATAAAAGTTCAAAATCCCCTTCTGTAGTAACTGATTATAGATTGAAATATAATCATAATTTTAAATGGGATAACGTCAAAATTTTAGATATTGAGCTTTCTTATAGTAAAAGACTGATATCGGAGATGGTATATATTAAAAAACAGACACACGGCATAAACAAACAAAATGACACAGAGTCTTTGTCCGATATGTACACCAATATGATACATTCTCTTTCTTCTTCTTGAATTTGTCTATCCTTGTTTTCCTCTATCTTTGACTTTCTATCCTAACGGCATTATTCCAATTGTCATCACAAAGATCAGCACTCTTTTCTCATAGCTGCAGAGTATCTTATTCAATTTTGATTATCATTTGTATTGTGACACAGAAGAATTTTATTCATGGATATTTTAATTCTTTTTCTACCAATTTTGACAAGGTACATAAATTCATATACTTTTAAAATAATTTTTATGACTTCGTTAAGTTTTATTTTGTATTTTTATTAGGATCTTTTTTACTCTTATGACATCAGTTTTCTACATCTTTTGTACCTTAATTATGCAGTTTGGATGAAGATTGTAATTTTTGTATTATTTAATCGAAGAATGTTTTATATTTATTGTACTTTTTTAATTATATTTAAATTTTACTTTTATACATTGAAAATGACCCGATCGGAGTCGAAACATCTGGAAATTTTATATGTATATAGTTCGTTTTTTTAAATTATACGTACGTTAAATATATTTGGCTCTTTGCCCTTTTTCTTATTTATATTGTTTTATACATGTTGAGCCTTTTCATTACTTATATTCATTTTTTATTCTCAGGAATTTCTTTAATACTTTTGAGACTTCCATGGAAATTTTCAATACAGAAATTATGCGTTTCGCGGGTTATCTCCTTGTCCAAACCCATTGTTAGAATGCCAACGTTTTGCGAATACTGCCGTTTATTTCATCAAGACCTGATGTGATACATCAAGACCTGATGGAAGATACTATAATTCTAAGAGGAAAGTCAATTTTATGAATTTTAGTCAATCCGTATGCCCTAAGAGTGTTGCCATCAGTGATCAATAAATTTTTATACATGTATTCATCAATATACTTATTCCTTTTCCAGCGACCTAATATATCACGTAAATCATTAGAAAGTTTCTTAATAGAATCCTTTTTAATAACTAGTATCTTCCATCAATAGTCCGTTATATAATTTATCTCTATATTTACACCGAATTATAAGTAAATTCATTAGTGAATATCCAAGTTTTATTAAAAACAGTGTTGATTTGATTAAAAAATTAAAAGATGTTAGAATGGACTCTGATTCTCTATTAGTTTCTTTGGATGTCGTCTCCCTTTTCACTAACATTCCTATAGAATTGGTATCTGATAGTGTTAGGAGATGGGATGCTATATCTAAGACAACAAAAATTCCATTAGATGAATTTATGATTGCCTTTCGCTTTGTTCTAAATTCGACCGTTTTTATTTTTAACAATAAACATTATAAACAAATTTTTGGAACCCCCATGGGATCACCATTATCACCAGTGGTCGCCGACATTGTTATGCAAGATTTTGAGGAAGTTGCAATTAAATCATTATCTGTTAAGCCATCCTTTTACTATCGTTACGTAGATGATATTATTCTTGCGGCCCCTGCCGAGAGTATTAATTGCATTTTGGAACGTTTTAATTCTTTACACACAAGAATTCAGTTTACCATAGAAGTTGGTAATGATAATAAAATAAGTTTTTTAGATATTTTGATTTCAGTTGAAGGTAATAGATTGATTTTTGATAACAATCGTAAAGCCACATTTTCAGGTAGATACCTTAATTTTCATTCCCAACATCCTTTGTGTCATAAGAGAGGAGTAGTGTATGGGGTGGTTGATAAGATAATTCTTTATTGTCATCCTAGGTTTCAACGGAACAATTTGATTGACGCGATTAATAATTTTTTAAAAAATGGATACCCCCTAGATTTTATATTTTCGACTGTTAATAATAGATTAAAATTTCATTTAAACAACACAAATTCCGTTAATAATAATGTTGGTCTCAAAAAGTTTTTTACTGTTCCTTTTGTAAAATCAATTTCAGAAAAATTTACACCTATTGTCAATTCTGTCAACTGCAAACTCGCGTACACTATTCCTAATACACTTAGAAGCTATATTAAAGAGAGGTAAAGACAAACTGGAACATACGCAAAATCGTAATGTTGTATATAAAATTTCGTGTAGTGATTGTGATGCTAGTTACGTTGGGCAGACTAAGAGGCAATTAAAAACTAGACTCAAAGAACACATCTCGGATATCAATAAATTATCAAAGTCTCCATCAGTTGTTACTAACCATCGAATAGACAATAATCATTATTTTAATTGGAATAATGTGGAAGTATTAGATGTGGAACCTTCCTACAAAAAGAGGTTGATATCCGAAATGGTTTATATTAAAAAACAGACACATGGCATAAATAAACAAAACGATACGGAGTCATTGCCCGATATGTACACAAATATGATACAGTCCTTCTCTACCTCTTAGACTGTTTTCAGTTGGTTTTTGCCTCTTTTAAAGAATTTATTTCTTCATTGCGTTTCTTGACATTAACATAAGAAGTCGATAAAGCTGTAAATTGGATTAAATCTGAATTGTTATAACATTTTATCATTGACGACATTGTATTTTTCACACATCATGGAATTTTACATCATTGACATTAGTTATTACACAATTTTTAATAAGGTAACTATCTTTTAACACTTGTTTAACATGCTATTTAAGATTCTTATGACAAATTATATAAATTTTATTAGATTGAATTTACTGTATTGGATTAACTCTTACATGATGGACTACAATTTCAATATGCGAATAATTTCCTGACATTATCTATTGATTAGCGACACCGAAATTTTATAATTTATTTATGTTTGTTACATTGAAGATGACCCGATCGGAGTCGAAACGTCTGTATTAATGTTTAAATTTTATATTATACTTAATTTGAAAAATTTTTCTTGCGTTCAGTATTTGGCTCATTGCCCTTATTATTACTCATATTGTTTTATACTTATATTGGGCCTTATTTTATATTATCAATACTAAAGACCGTTAATGTGATAACACAACTAATACGAATTACCTATAACAGTCTAGCTTGGACATTTTAATCGCTTATATATAAGCTACCGCGATACTATCACTAATTAAATTAATAATTAATTAATATAGTACGTAATCCCCCCAAATAGTGCGCCAAACAGTCGTCGGTCTTGAAACGCAACTCGATCTAATAATTTGAATATACTAAATCTGGAAAATTATTCTTATTGCGAAAAATATTACCTCGGCCGCGGGAATCGAATCCGAATACCCTGCTTTATGCGCAAGTGTCCTAGCCAATTGGACTATCGAGGCCTTAGTAATATTCCTCGCAATAACTAGTAACATAAAAATGAAAAGTTTAAGCCGTGTTCAAAAAAGGATACTTCAAAATTTAAACCTTTTTATCTACATAAAGTGTATGGTATGTTCACTTTATACTGGCATTATTAATTAATATCTAATATATCAGTTACTTTTCATGGTAATATATTATTATTACCATGAAATATATTAATTATAAATTAATAAGGTAATATGTTATTATAAAAAGGTTTAAATTTTTGAGTATCCTTTTTTGAACATGGCTTAAACTTTTCATTTTTATGATATGATTTTGTTCGGATATTACTTACCTTTTAGAGTACAAATATATCACAAATACATAAAAAAATGATTTAAAAATATTATATAACGAAAGAGAGTGAAATACGGCGAAAGAGAGGGGTGGTGGGGTGGGTGATGGTGGAAGGAGGAGGGGAGAGGAGGGGAGAGGAGGGGAGAGGAGGGGAGAGAGCGGTAAGTAGAAGGTGGTAAAGATGTGAGATGTGAGTGAAAGGTGAGAAGGGATGTTAAAAGGTTTTAATACGGCCTTGAATGCGGACAGAGAGGGAAGAGACGTTTCTTAATTTTTCATTAAAATCACCACTTTTCGATCGCTTGTATCTCCAGAATGGGTTGACCGATTAAAAGTTTTTTTGGCTCAAATTACTCGTGGCGATGCCACCTTTTAGGATGTA
Source organism: Cyphomyrmex costatus (assembly GCF_001594065.2). Taxonomy (NCBI): domain Eukaryota; kingdom Metazoa; phylum Arthropoda; class Insecta; order Hymenoptera; family Formicidae; genus Cyphomyrmex; species Cyphomyrmex costatus. Next base: position 155,711 of record NW_017278641.1, on the reverse strand, counting down.
TAACGTTCGATACAAAATTTTTTATATTTTAGTAGTTATGCACCTCCGAAAAATGGACTTTGGTGGCTCGGGATAAAGAGACTTGTAGTGTCTTTTAGTTTTCGAACATGGCCGGAGACACTACCGCGTCTCCTGATATGTGTGAAATGATAAACGCTTTCTTTCAGGCGCGTAAATAAACAATATTCAATACTAAAGACCGTTAATGTAAAAACACATTATTTAGAAATGTTTTCAATTTTGCATCTTCTATATTTTATAGGTGACTAGATATAATAAGAATAAATGGCATTTCTATGAGGTTGTCGGTTTAGAATCCCGTACCCGGTCAATTAATCGAAAACAATTCGTCAAAAATTAATTGATCGAACAGGCAATTGATCGAAAAGACAATTCATCGAAAGAAAATTGGTCGAAAAGATAATTAGTCGAAAGGATAATTGATCGAATGGACAATTGTTCGAAAGAACCACTGATTGAAATGACAACTAATCAAAAGGACAAATTTACTACCCTTAAAAAAAATTATATATATATTTTTGAAGAGGTGAATTTGTTTGTAAAGCAATGAAATTGTCTGTGAAACAGTTAATTTGTTTATAACATTTTGACTTTCTACGCAAACCCCTTCCCCTTCCAAGGGGGTACACAATTTTCATGATTGTACTGTTGCACATAAGTTTCGACTTTTACGCGAAGCGAGAGTTACCTCACACCACAAAATGGGTTGGGTTAGGTTATTTGTAACAGTAGTGGAGCCCTCTCGCAGGGGGGGCGGAACCTACTGCATCTACGCATACACTTTCCACGCTAAGTGAGATCTATCTCACACCAACAAATGGAACATTCCGAATTTGTTTGTAAATCAGTGCATTTGTTTGTCCTTTCGATTAGCTGTCATTTTGATCAGTGGTTCTTTCGATCAATTGTTCTTTCGATCAATTGTCTATTCGATCAATTATCCTTTCGATAAATTATACTTTCGACCAATTACACAGGTCAACAAAATGAGTCCGACCTCCTTATCCAGAAACCCGACAACACTTTTCTGAAGGTTTTTGGTGCGCTAAATCCAAATCTGACCGCAGAATTGCTCTATCACGTCAGGATTTTGAGATATCCAGAGCGGAAAGTGCAAAAAACACCGTTTTTGCCCATGTTTGAGGTCATATATACACGGCAGGCTTAATTTTTACAAAAAAGTTCACTCAGAGTCTTAAAGTACAAGTCTTCCGCTTTCAAATGGCGTTGAGTTTGCTCAAATATCTTCTTTTTCCGCTGAGATTTTTTAATTTTAAATTTATAAAATTTCAAATTTTCCTATATCTGAAAAATCATATAGCGTAGGTGTGATGCAATAGATCACTTTTTAGATTAACAAACAAAAAATATATCAAATTCTCTAAAATCTTAATGCTTTTATGTGTAAAAATGTTTGTATAGATTTTTCTGGTTATCGTCACGTAGAATAAGTACTGTCAGGTTTTCATATATTTGGTGGTTGAAGGTTGTTCAATGTCTGAAAATTAACAATCGGATGTAAATAAACATCGCGCGTACCGGAATTTCGGTGCGTATTTGACTTCGCAAGTAAATTGTTCGACCTTTTTGTACTAGCAACATTGCACTGCTTCATTAGAGAACTCCGATTTACAATAAGTTTACGTGTATTTAATTTTCACATCGCGTTACGAAATGTGAGATACCTCAAAATTTGTGCGAGTACTACATTGGCGAATAAAAGTATAGTTGTAATTTATAAGGACGATTAAGTGCCAATTTTTAAGTTTAATGAAGAAAACGTACTGTGTTTTGTGATCCTGCGCTCTTTCTCCTACACTCTCGGTACGAAATAAAGGTTTTGTGAGTTTTAGGTGTGACGAAGTCTGAAGGTTGAAGAAAGTAAGGTTTATGGTTTTGGGATTGAGTGTTGGTCAGTTTAATTTTTAAAATGCAGAAAAGTGAACAAAAATATATAGTAAAATGCAAATCAACAGAACTCCTTGTGCAAATAAAGTAAACAAATTTTGCAATGTTTGTGGCAACTTTGAACCACAGAATTTTCGTAGAACAATAAATGACTTGATAAAAGAAAAATACCTAAAATGTTATAATAAGCCAATGAGAAATTTAGATAAAACATGGGTATCTGAATCAATTTGTAATGTTTGCAGAATAAATCTGGGGAGATGGGATGAAATAAAAACAGAGGCCGTTATTCAACCAACTATTTGGCGCGAGCCTAAAAATCACGAAAATGACTGTTATTTTTGCTTATGCGATGTAAGTGGCTACAACAAACAGAATAAAAAAAAAATTGAATACCCTAATGTTGAGAGCGTAACGTCTGCTAAAAAAGGAAAAATAGAAAGATCTGAAGAAAATAACGCAGATTCCATTGAAAATATGGATGACATAGAAAAAGAAACAACAAGTGATTTTGAAGATTCATCAAGCGATGACTATCCGATATTTTTTGACCAAGGTGGTTTGGATGATCTTATTCGTGATGTTAATCTTCCCAAAAATTCAGCTGAACTATTTGCTTCAAGACTTAAAGAAAGACATTTGCTGTTACCTGGGACAAAGATAACAGCGTACAGAAAAAGAGATGAGATGTTTGTAGAATTTTTTTCAAAAGAAAATTTTCTTGTATACTGCAATGATATTAAAGGACTAGTAAATTTATATAAAACAGATATGTACAAACCAGAAGACTGGCGTTTGTTCATAGATTCTTCTAAGGAAAGTTTAAAAGCAGTACTACTCCATAACGGCAATGAGTTTGCAGCAGTCCCAATTGCTCATTCTACTGTAATGAAAGAATCTTACGAAAGTTTCAAATTTCTTTTAGAGAAAATTGATTACAACTCTCACAAATTGCTTATTTGCGGTGATTTTAAAATGATCCAAATGGCTCTCGGTCTGCAACAAGGATTTACAAAACATCCCTGCTTCATTTGTCTTTGGGACAGTCATGCACGAACTAAACATTATACGCAACAGGATTGGCCAAAAAAATGGGATATTGGCTCTGAAAACGTCATTCATGGAAGTCTTGTAGATCGTGAAAATATTTTGTTACCACCTCTTCACATTAAGCTCGGATTAATGAAGCAATATGTTAAAGCACTGGATAAAAATGATAAATGTTTTCTGTATCTCAAATCAAAATTTCCTAATTTAAGTGATGCAAAAATTAAAGAAGGTATTTTTACAGGACCCGATATAAGAACCCTCATGAAAGATGATGAGTTTCTTACATATATGAATTCTGCGGAGAAAAATGCCTAGTTGAGTTTTAAAGAAGTTGTTCAAAATTTCTTAGGAAATTATCGCGATCCAAACTACAAAACTATTGTTTCCACTATGTTATCTAATTTTGAAAAGTTAGGTTGTTTAATGAGTTCTAAATTACATTACCTTTTTTCACACTTGGACAGATTTCCAGAAAATAATGCAAGTAAAAGTGAAGAAATGGGAGAAAAGTTTCATCAAGACATGAAACAAAAAGAGCGACATTATCAGGGTAGATACGATGAAAGGATGATGGCAGACTACTGTTGGTACTTGAAAAGACATGATCCATTTGCCGAACATCGTCGTCACTCACATAGACGATCATTTGAAGTAAAGCGAAAACGTTGATTGTGAAGATGTGATATTTCTACGCGGCGGTTTAGTGAATTAAGGGAACATGACTTTATGCGTTTAGGTTAAGTCTTTGTTATGGAGCTTACAATTTTTAGGTTATGTTATACTCACAACTCCTTAACATACTAACTCTTTATGTACGTATTTTCATTGCATTCCATTTAATCACGAACTTTAGAATGTCAGTTTGTTATATTAGTTTTGTGATTTCAGCTGAATAAAAGTAGCTACTTTTGATTTTTTTTTCAGAAAATTGTTGATAACTGACCTCGAATTTTTATGGAATATGTTTTTCTACAAATAAAAGCATTAAGATTTTAGAGAATTTTACATATTTTTGTTCGTTAATCTAAAAAGTGATATATTTCATCATACCTATTAGTACAGATAGCCCAAAATGAAATGAAAAAGGGCAAAAATTAATAACAGAAAACGAATGATGAGGAAGGGAAGAAACTGCCGTCAGGAATACAGGAACCGAAAATCCAACAACGTAAAATGTAGGGGGGCTGCAGGGGGGCGCGTTTTAGGGGTTGAACGAGGTTTTTCGTCATTTCCGGCGAAAGTTGACCTCCAATCGAAAAATGTTGTATGGCAATGTTGTAGGTATTAAAAAGATCTAAAACTTTTGTATATATCATTTTTCACATAACCTCAAAGATTCTGAGAAAAATGGAAAGAACCGTGTTTTTCGTTTTTAATTTTTTTCTCGCGCAAAAAATTTTTTTTTTTCATGAAATTTACAGGAGACTTACCTTTCTATGTCCCAAATAAGCTGTAATTTTTTCGAAAAAAAAAATTAATTTTCCAAGGTAATATTAACAAAAAATCGAAAAATTACCCATAACTTCAACCTAAAAAAGTAATGTAAAAATTCCCGATATTCGAAATTTATAGTATAGGGTTTTCTTCGTTGAAACGTCTACTTTCAGATGGTGTATGGATATATATACCTAGCTTTGCAAAAAAGTGCCAAAAAACGCGAAAAACTGAAAAAACTCCATTTTCGAAATTCGTGTTTTCGGCAATTGTTGAATATAGGCAATTTTATGGGAAAATGTACAGTTAAAATCATCTATAAAAGGGAAATGTAATGTGACATTAACAAATGTAATAGTTGAAAAATGTGGTTTTCGCAAAATGAAATGAGTACGCCAATATTGTTGCTATAAAAAAGTGTATTTAATAAATTCACATTAATTTAATTTTTTTTGAAGGAAGCAATTCGTCTTCGGACTCCACACAACTTTCATCCGCATTTTTGTCATGAAATCATCAATTGTCATCCGCATTCGTTGTCCTCGTCTTCATTAGCGTTTCGTGTTGTTTGTGTCGGTTCTTCGTCAAGGATTCCTTCAGAATCACTCAATTCCTCGTAAGTTGTTTCTTCGACATTCGTACATTTGTCAGAACCATGACAATTACTGCACAAACTAGTACATTTAAGGCCGTGTTTTCGACAGCTACATTTTTTACTGTTGCATCCTGTTTTGCAATTGCAAAAAATAGTTTTAAGTAATATAGCCGGAATTAAATCGTTGTCAGAAAAAATTGGCATAATTCCACCAGCATGTTGCTTCCAGCCCCAATCAGTTGCTGTCAGTTCGTTACCGAGCCATGTTTGCAGTTGATAATATACCCGATAACAATGCTGCTTCGCTGCGTCTTCGGTTGGTGGCAATTTCTCTAATTTAAAAGATGATTTAACAGTTGCAGCTTGATAATTGTGGATTCGCAATGTATTCAAAGTCATGCTGTCTTTTTTGCATTTATAAATTGCTTTAATTAATTGCAATCCATTTTTAGCAATGACTTCCTTTTCGGCATCTTTCTTATAAAAAACATCAGCCAAAGTCGACAAATTTTTATCGGACAACAACGCTTTCACTGTTGTTTTTTTTTCTTTGCCTGCAAATGCAGATATCGTATCGCACCCAGAAAAGCAATGCAAGAGTGCTACGATACTTTTGACGGATTTATGGTTAAAACTGTGTGAAGTGTAAAACAAATCTTTAACGTTGCCCGAGCCGAGTTTGTGAAAATAAATATTGTAATTGTTTGAATTTAGCTGATTTAAAAGGACTAAAAGGTCGATGTCTTGGCCTACAACAATGACTGTTTTATTATGTTTTGCAATTTCGATCGACGTATTAATAATCTCAGCATCTGCATCTTCCGCTGCTTGTTTGCAAAAAAATCCTTGTTGTTGCAGTTTTTCTGATAATGTTTTTATTATCTTGTCCTTGTTTTTTTCGTTAAAATTTTGTGTTCACTTACATATAATATACGATACGAACCTTTTTCTAATACTCTCACTAAGTATGAGTCAGGACCGTTTTAGAGAAGTGAAAGTTATCTCAATTGAACAGAGTTAATTGGTTTTCGAGACAGACTTTGTACAAAAAAATGATTTTATTATAATTTTCTTATTACATTTGTTAATGTCACATTACATTTCCCTTTTATAGATGATTTTAACTGTACATTTTCCCATAAAATTGCCTATATTCAACAATTGCCGAAAACACGAATTTCGAAAATGGAGTTTTTTCAGTTTTTCCCGTTTTTTGGCACTTTTTTGCAAAGCTAGGTATATATATCCATACACCATCTGAAAGTAGACGTTTCAACGAAGAAAACCCTATACTATAAATTTCGAATATCGGGAATTTTTACATTACTTTTTTAGGTTGAAGTTATGGGTAATTTTTCGATTTTTTGTTAATATTACCTTGGAAAATTAATTTTTTTTTTCGAAAAAATTACAGCTTATTTGGGACATAGAAAGGTAAGTCTCCTGTAAATTTCATGAAAAAAAAAAA
>NW_017278641.1:142605-146160 GCF_001594065.2 Cyphomyrmex costatus | reverse complement strand
CTTCACTATAATCCAGTTGACAATTATAGTCACTTTCGGTCTGTCTTATGTGACTGGCGTAATGAAGAATACACTTGGTCAATTATATTTATCTCATATCTGTTTTTGATCAAGAAGTTCAGTATCTTTTATATGCACTTGGCGTATGTTTTTTTCTTTTTTAAAAAAAGGTTTTTTTATGGGATATGTTATTTCCATGATTTTTCAGATACAAGAAAATTTGAAATTTTATAAACTTAAAATTGCAAAATCTCAGCGGAAAAAAAAGATATTTGAGCAAACTCAACGCCATTTGAAAGCTGAAGACTTGTACTTTAAGACACTGAATGAACTTTGTTATAAAAAATAAACCTGCCATGTATGTATATATAATCTCAAAAATGGGTAAAAACGGTGTTTGTTGCACTTTCCGCTCTGGATATCTCAAAATCCTGACGTGATAGAGCAATTCTGCGGGAAGATTTGGATTCAGCGCATTGAAAACCTTCGGAAAAGTATAGTCTGGTTTCTGGGTAAAAATGTTGTTGACATGTGTTATCTTTTCGACCAATTTTCTTTCGATGAATTGTCTATTTGACAAATTGTCTTTTCGATGAATTGATTTTCGATCAATTGCTTTCGATCAATTGCTTTCGATCAATTGACACCAAACCTTAGAAACCAGGTTGAAATTAAAAAAAAGTGCTGACACTGCTGACAGAGACACTAATGGTCAATTCTTTCTAACGGAGTACAAATGCTAATAATAAGATCAGAGAGAATGCGCAGTCTACTTATTACGTAAAACCTAGTCTAATGGAAAATACGCGACAAGACGCCGCAAGTATGTAGGCCTTTGTCTTTGGCGCGTGCAACGTGAGCTTCTGTTCTGGAATTGTTCCAGACGCCAGTTCCTACGAGCATCGCGTCGCGCGACCAATGTTCGAGGAATGCACAACAATGTCTTATAGAGATGGCGAATCAGTCGACACACATGTAGGCACACCCACGTCGCGCGTCTGCGCGGCGGCGCTCTCCGGTGTCAAGAGAACCTAATAGACACCCCTCATAAAAACGTTATTATTTGCCTACGTTGTACAACGAGCGCGCATTCCGCGAGACCCCCCAATGCTTTATTAAGTTCTTCGGTATGCCTGACTTCGATGTCTCGATGGCGTTCGCGCTACCAAAAACGACAAGGGAAAGAGATGATTACCGTGAACGTGAGCTTTTACTATTTAAAATGAAACTACTGCTGTTCCTTAAGTCCAGTATGAAGAAACGGTAAATGTTTGTGTGTGTGTGTGTGTTTGTGCGTATGCGTGTGCACTGTGCATGTACATTGTATACATATATTATATGTATATGTGTATTGTATATGTGTATTGTATACACATATAGCAGAAATAAGACGTTATTTGATGTTTACACACACACATGGGGGGGGTTGCAAGGGGGTGGCCTACAGCCCCCCCTCCCGCACCCACCCCGTCGGTAGGGATTTTCCCCAACAGTACAATCATAGCATGAAAGTCGTGTGATTCTGTACAGGGGGGAGGGGGGTAAGAGTTGCTTCGCGTGGAAGGTTTAACACATCTAAATAGAGGGAGGGGGTATAGAATAGTACTTAATATCGTATATGTATAGCAGAAATAGTACGTTATTTTTAAATCTATTTTGGTTAATAATTTTTCAACGAATAACGAGCGACGGGAATAGTCAATGATCTTGACCTTCTTGAGGGTCAAGGTCAAGGTCACTCGGAAGTCATTTGAGGCTAACTGTGTAAAGGGAAACGTTTACCAAAATTTTTTTACACACAATGATAGTATTTCGTTTGTAGTTGTTTGTAGTTGTTTATAGTACCAATAATTTCGTTTGTAGTTGTTTGTAGTATCAATAATTTCGTTTTTAGTTATTTATATTAAAAAATATAAAGGTTTGGAAAAATGACTAACCCGACATTAACAAAAAAAAAATTGATAATATATTTTGATTCAGAATCGTTTGTAGTTGTTCGTAGTGATTTTCCTTTCGTTTGTAATTGAACCGTTCAAAAGTTATAATAAATTAACAATAAACAAATAATGTAATTATGTAAATTTTTAAGATATTTGAAATCTGTTTACGGCATATATTTTAGGTAGAATCGTTTGTAGTTATTTGTAGTGATTTTGCAGGCTTGTCACAAGTCAGGGAAATCAGAGAAGTTAGGGAAAAGTCAGGGATTCAGCAAACTTTTCTGGAAAAATAAAATAGCTATAAAGAAATTTAAAACATCTGTTTAGCTCGGTGTCTGTTTCATTTATATCACGGCGACACAGTCAATAAAATCAAATTGATCATTTCTAGAGAAACTTGCTTCAAGGTCAGAATAATTTTCAGAATTTGTATGTTTTTATGAAAAAAAGTCCTTATTCTGAGTCATAGTCATAGCTGAGTCAAGCATTTGTGGAAAAAGGATTTTCAATAAACAAGGAATGTGTAACAGCCTGATTTTGCGCGGTCTAGCTCATCGGAAATACGGGTCGCAGAAAAAGGTTCGGCAGGAGGAGTATTCGCGTCGATCGGTGGTACGAAGGCAGAGTAGCGAATAATAGAAAATAAAATAAAATAAAAGTTGAACAAAACGAATACTATTTATTACAAAAATAAATAAAAAAACGCATACAAGAAAAACTATAACAGTGAAATGCAGACGTGTGATAGGCGAACGGATTACGCAATAGAGATATAATCAAGAACGAAAGTATGATACGGCGAACGCGGACAATTATATCGAGAACGATACTTAATCTAGATACGCGAAGTATTTACACGTTATGTCACGAAATGCTAGCAGGTACCGGGTCGAGCGGAATCAACGTTCGGCGGTGTCTAGGATTCATGCGTACGGCTAGGCGGTCCTGCTGACGTCGTGAATTTTTCAGCTAGTCACTACCCAGTAAGCAAAATAATATTTCAGCAATGTTATTGAAATGATATTTAACAATATGTAACATTTTGGAATATGTAGTTGTTAACGTTGTATATAACGTTATCGTAAATAAACTTTGACGTACATTTAGAGATTTCAGTAATGTTGATATGGAATTGCCAGTGTTGGAACAGATACCGTTTGAAAGGTATCTAGATATAGATATAGGTATTGTATGGCAAAAGTATTTAGATATAGTTATAGATACATTTTTTTACAATTACCTAGGTATAGGTACAAATATAAATAAAAAGTACCTGAAAATTTAGATACTTTTTAGGTACTTAAAAAAAATTTTTTTTTTTAGTGGAGAAACAGGAAAAGAGAAAGTAATAAACAACTTAAATTAAATATCACATTTTATATTTCTATTTATTTAACATATAAAGAAATATAAAATAATATTATTAAGACTCGTTTGAATAAATCCAAGTGGTATTGACAATGCCTAATTCGACTCAAACACTGAGGAGAGGTTACGCTCTGCTCTTCACCGATTTTGATCAAACTTGCAGCGATGTTAGAGGAGCCTATCAAATGAACACCTGTAAAGCCGTTCGCTCCATTGGGCCTTAGAAGCCGAGTAATGATCATTTAAA
>NW_017278641.1:132400-142351 GCF_001594065.2 Cyphomyrmex costatus | reverse complement strand
ATCAAAATCGGTGAAGAGCAGAGCGTAGGCTCTCCTTGTGAGTGTAGTCGTGTATTATATGTCAGCTTTATTGTTGCAATTAAATACAATTCTCAAACGTTTCAATCCCGCTTCGGATCCTCATCAATAATTTGCATGTTCCGATTATCAAAATGTTTCCTAATACAATGATTAATCGGAGCTAATGATGTTAGTATGTTCACAATTAGATAGTTGAAATATGGTAATCGGAACATGCAAATCATTGATAAAGATCCGAAGTGGGATCGAAACGTTTGAGAATTGTATTTAATTGCAACAATAAAGTTGACATATTCTACACGACTACACCCAGTGTTTGACTCAAATTAGGCATTGTCAATACCACTTGGATATAAAGAAATGTTTCAAACGTATTTAAAAAACATAGAGATCTCTCTAACATCTTCAAAAGCATAGAGACTACAAAACATAACTTTGTAACGTGAGAAATAGCTATGTACAACATTAATGGTGGCGACAGTGTATAATACCTGTAACTATGTATCTAAAACTTAAAAGATACCGTATTAAAAAATAACTAGATACGGATACAGGTATCTCCGTCTATAAGGATCTAGGTAATGCACTTAGGTACAGCTAAAGTATCTAGATACTGTATCTAGGTACTTTTACCTAGATACGTTCCAACACTGGGAATTGCAATATCATTACAACTAATGTTGCGATAATATTTTTATTTCATTAGAACAATGTTGATATAGATAAGGATAAAAAATCGTTGGAACTAATGTTGCAGTAATATTTTTCTTACATTAGAACAATATTCATATGATGATGAAATAGCAATATTTAGTAAATCAAGGAACGAAATATCATGATGCAAATATGAGAAAAACAAAATCACATTTTTGTTTCTCATATTTACGTTATATTTGCGTAATGATATTTCGTCTTCCGATTTACTAAATGTTGCTGCAATATTGTGCATTGAATTATTCTAATATAAAGTTCTATTCTAATATGAAGTTTCCATAAAGTTTACGTACATACATTTGTCTATCTGGGAATATTTCAACCAAAAAAATTTTTAATTTAATTTTTTTTATGTTTTTTTAATCATTTGTATGTATGTATGATTTAACTATACATATATTATCTTTCTTATTATATAGATTAATAATAATAACGCATTGTATATGTTACAATATTTCTGAAAATGCATATCGGGATATCGATGGGATATCGAACCTAAAATCTCTGGGTGGGAACATAATACGCTATAAGGCTGAGCTATAATCGCACGCTTGTTTGAGCACTTTGGTATTAGATTGTCATTCGTCTTGATCATATAATGGTTCGAATACAGTCGATATCTCATCATATTATGTGTTTTCAAGAATATTGTAATATCCAATGGATTGTAATTATAATAAGAAAGTGTAATATGAGAATATAATATGTGTAAATAAATATAAGTTAACAAATAATAGAATCTCATTTTTACGACCGTACAATTGTTAAACAATAACAAGAAAGAAGGAAGCACAAAGCAAAGCCTATCACGGTCAAAGCTAGATCAAGATGCTTATTATCATTATGTGTGAATTTATATATCGCGTATGTAGTTCTCTTAATCGCGTGCCGAACATTTTTTCAGACTTACAACGCAACTCTAAATAACTACCGCAGTAATATCACTTTAGTTAGATTGACGATCAATCTAACAATTTTCGATGCTTATAGCATCTTATTAAAATGACGTTATTATTACTACTCTAGACAGATATTGCGAAGAATATTATTACGTCGACTCGCCATCAGAGGTCTATTCAATTGATATTCGTTAAATTTCTCGCAAGTGCTGAGATACACGTATGTGTCTTTATATAGAGTCTCGATTTAATAACTTACACCGGCGTCTAAGGTAGGCTCCCACTACATTACCTTATTGATGAGTCCAGTAGTGGAAGCCGGGACGAAACGCCAACTTGTGATATTCTTCGCAATCTTATTTTTCACAGATTTCAATTATCATTACTTTAATATTAAATTTTAATATATGTCTTTCAACATATTATTAAGATCTAATAAGATGCTATAAGCATCGAAAATTGTTAGATTGATTGTCAATCTAACTAAAGTGATATTACCGCGGTAGTTATTTAGAGTTGCGTTGTAAGTATGAAAAAATGTTCGGCACGCGATTAAAAGAACTACACATACGCGATATATAAATTCATACATAATGATAATAAGCATCTTGATGTAGCTTTGACCGTGATAGGCTTTGCTTTGTGCTTCCTTCTTTCTTGTTATTGTTTAAATATAAGTTAATTATATGTACACAGAAATAATTAAAAAAGTAAGAACTGTATTCTGAAAGTGATATAAAAGGTACCTGAGCCGAATAAGGCCCACCCACAGATCTCTATATAAGTAGAGGAACCCAGGGTATAATGAAACCATGGGGTATAATGGGATATACTCGATATTTTGTTACAGAGATGCTAATATGTAATGAATTGTCAAACAATACTTACTATTAGATGTATCTTTTTATACATTGTTATCAGTTGTTATATTATTTTTACATAAATATTGCTAAATATTGTTTAATGTGTTCGCTTTGCTGTCCGTGAATGAGTTACAGGTTCTTTGGTATATTCGTATTCTTTTGAAATTAATACTTTGAAATTGATTCTTTGTGATTTATTTTTTAAATATAAAAAACTGTTATAGTTTGATCTCTCACCTAGTTCAAGATTTTAGAGTGTAAGTTAACCAGTTATCAATCACGTATATCTTCATAAGTATACGTTTACAAATTGTTATTCTAATTAATAATTAATATCGTGAGAAAGGATTGTTCTGATTATACCAAAAGAATTTATTACGTTTATTAGCATAGTTGATTATACGTATGTAATATATTGATATTGGAATAAATACATATTCACTTTTATTGCATTATTTTTCAATAATGAAATGTATTATGTTAAAATATTTTAGAGAACATCAATGTAGACATACTGGAAAAATACAGTTTGGATACCATTACCATGAAAGAGAAATCATGATAATTTCTTAATACTAAACATTAGAAAGAAGCATAAATGATATATGAATATTATTGGAGGAATAAATGTGTTTGAATTAATTGTGATATCATTTTTTAAAAAAGAACTAAACCACTTGGGTTGGAATAGGAAGATCTTTCAATAAGAATACAAAGACATATACTTAGGTTTCATTGTATATATGAAGAAAGATATAGTACTACATGGGTTTTACTATTTATTTTGTTTTAAGAAAATTTAAACCATTTGGATTGAAATAGGAAGAACTTTCAATAATAATACGAAGACATATACTTAGGTTTCATTGTATATCAAGATAAATATAATACTACATGGGTTTTACTATTTAATTTATTAGAATTTAATAAGGATAGTACCACATGGGATTTTAAAGATATTAGATTAGAATTTAACTTGGCGCCGACTATTGATATCATATTTTTTATACAAATGATACATGTCATTAGAACCATTTGGATTGAAATAGGAAGATCTTTCAATAAGAACTACATGGGTTTTACTATTTAATTTAGTAGAATTTAATAAGAATAGTATCACATGGGTTTTTAAAGATAGTAGAATTTAACTTGGCGCCGACTATTGATATCATCAGGAGGCGCGGTAGCGTCTCCCGTCAAGTATATGAGAAAAAAATTATATGAGGAGAAAATCAATATGAGAAAAGGTGTCGATCGAAAGAGACGCTACAGCGTATCCTTTACAGGAAGAAGAACGCTTTTATATTAAAAAGTTATTATTTTGTTTAAACAAATTGGTATTAAAAAAAAATGAATATATTGGGGATACATATAGATTTTTACAATTAAAATGAGATAATAATCACATCCGTAAGTGCACTGGATGCAGAGATATGAATATTAACGACTCCTTTTATCTCCTTATGTGGAGCATAGGACGTCTATAGACTTCTTTTGTCCGAGGTCTATATTCGTTTCTCGAATCAGATTGTTTTTCGGATTTGTGGGTGATTGGTCCACAGAATCCTACCTCAGTCAGATATTAGAGACAAATGTCTACTGATATGTATACTACTGATGTATACTGATGTATAGGACCTACAGTTTAACGCCGAATCCGAACGGCACTGATGATCATAGATCTTTTGATCACCAAATGGAGCCATTTTTCGGCTCATTAAACGCGAAAAATCATCGCGTTTGGGCGCACGTGGGATTGAACTCGGGTCTACAAATCGCGAGTCAATCGCACAGAGCGGTGAGCCACTCGACGCCACCGAGATATGAATATATGCATGCATTTTTTTGCCCGATTTATGTCATTCAGAAACGTCATCGTCGTCGTCGTCTTCGCTAGACTGCAAAATCTTGTCCCCTTTTACTACACCTTTTATCTACACTTTCAACACCTTTTATATATCTTTTTTACATATCTTCTGCACTTTTTTTCTACACTTTCTCTACACTTCTTTAACACTTTTTTCTACACTTTTTCTTCACTTTTTTTTTACACTTTTTCTAGAACTTTTTACAACTTTTTTTGTACATCTTTTCTGCACCTTTTCTGTACTTTTTCTAATTGTATAAATCGAATGAGAGCGCAATGAATGAGTTAATAGAAATTAGTCTCGATATGCAAATAACTTATATTCTGTATAAAAAAATCATTACTTTCATCAATATTAATACAAAGTGTATTGTAATCAGAAGAAAATAGTACGGAAACGAAATTATATACATATTGGTATTAGTTAACTACATTATCATTTTCTAACTTAATTAACAAATATTAGTTTATAACTTCGTTCCGTCCGATTTCCATTTATTACATTCTAAGTTATAAACAAATGGGTGTTGGCGACAAATTAACTGTTATGTCGTAATTTCCTAGCTTAATTAACAAATACCTGCGTATAATTTCGTTTCTATTTGATCTCTTTTCATTAAATATTAAGTTGTAAACATATTGTTGACGAATAAATCGATATGTCATTAACATTTTCTAGCTTATTTAACAAATATTAGTGTATAATTTTGTTTTCGTGTAATATCTTTTTATTAAATATTAATTTATAAACAAATGAACATTAGTAACAATTAAGTTATAAACAAATAAATATAAATAAAATGTTATATCATTATCATTAGTTTTCTATTAGTGTAATTATTATTTGTTTTTTATTAGTGTAAATCTTAATTATTAAATATTTCCATTAGTTAATTAAAATAAATATAATTAATTTAATTATAATGTGAAATCTAATTATATTTATTATCAATGACTCGATAAGTGTCTACAATAGAACCGATATGCATAATTCATTTTTAATTTTAAGACCATCTCAAATAATATCTTAAAACGCTAATACGGCCTTTTAATTGGCTCATATTTTCATTAGCTTATATTTTATTTGAATTACTAACTCAGAACCATCTTAAAGTTTGAACGTCTATGGCACGGGTGCCCAACGTCCGGCCTGCGAGCCGGATTCGGCCCACACAGCCTTTCAATCCGGTCCGCACCCGCAACCGTATTCCAAAATATAATCGCAATGTTTGGATCAATCTATGTTTGCGAAGCTGCATTCTCAAAAATGAATTATGTGAAAAACAGTTTCGAAACCATCTAACTGATCGTCATCTTGATCGTTTAGTTGCTGCTACTATTAGCTGCAACCCTGAGTTTACTAAGTTGGCTAAAGATAGTAAATCGCAATTCTCACATTAGTTCTTAATTGGAAAAATATATAAAAATATGTTTTTATATGTATATTTTATATGTATATTATTTTTTAATATGTAAGTATTTATACCATATATGTTTTTATATTATATGTAAGTATTTTTACATGTATATATAAATATATGTTTTTATATGTATTTACATTTAATATGTTTTTTTATATGTTTATATGTATAAACATATAAAAATATACTTGATATATAATCCGGCCCGCGGTAAACATTCAAAATTTGAAATTTGGCCCTTCGGACTAACTACTTGGGCAACCCTGGTCTATGGTTTCTGTTCTAGGTGTTTTCTCTAATTAATTGTATATTCAATGCCTCTATGAAACCAATTATGAACAAGTTTAGTAACACTCACAATTTATTGTGAATCGCAAACTTTTCTCAAATTACGAGTAAATTTTGCTAATTTCATAAATTATTAATATTGTGACGTGAAACTTTTCTTGAATATAAAGAGAAGATCGAGAGACATGGCGTGGTATAAATAATTTTCTACTATTAAAATTATTAGTAAGTAAAAAATACATAGTTATCAATTTTATTTAAATGATTGATAATTGTACGATTTTATTTCTAATATTATTCTATTATATAAGTATATTTATGCATATGTATTGTGACGTGACACTTTGTGTCCGTCACTCGCGAGTGCATTGGCACGGAGGTCCTGTGTCCTCTAAGCTCGAAGGGCGAGGGCACAAGCGAGCGTGCCAAATTTATATTTTTTTTGTTTTGTTTTGTATATTCTTTTATATAAAATATTTAGTAATTTCAGATTGTTAAAGAACCATTATTAGTCACATTAGAGCGTGAGCGGTGGTTGTTTTAAATCCGTGTAATGTTGCCGCCTCACTCACGGAAGGAAGAAAGAAGACGCCGCCGAGGAAGCAAGAAGCCACCGAAGGAGATCCCGATTGTGTCCTCAGGGAGCGCGGTACACGCAGGTCGTATTGTTTTGTAACCTCTGATAATTTTGATATTATTTGGTGATTGTCGCACCTTTATTGCAGACGACTCGGAGAGAGACGTAATAAGGGACCGTCTCAGCACGGCCCGAACATTGGCAGCCGCCTCCACTTCTGGGGAGATCGATAGAAGACCGCTGATCAAGACGGAAGCCTAGGCCAGCTAATTTGGAAAAGCGCGCCGAACATTCAAAGGATACGCAACCCGCAGGACTCACTGTAATTGGTCTTGGGGTTGCGCGGCTCCAACAGACCAATTAGAACAAGGAGCGGCCCGATAGGAGAGGGTCTAACGGCCTGCGTGGATCCGCGAATCCTCCCGATTATCATTTGCGCGGTGATCGAGTTCATGTAAAGAGGACACGGGATCTCCGGAGCTTCGAGAACTGGCAAACACTGTATACCATTGCCGAGAGATTTAGAGACGGAGATTCTCCTCTGAAGGATCAACGAGGGATCGTTACGTGGTGAGGCGAGCGTTATCTTATAATTTGTGTAAAACCACCGATCGCGGTAGGTGACATACGTCTCGAGAGGAGCACACGTTAGGCTTTACTCCGATTTTTGGTTGCCGATACCGGATCGGTCGCCTATAGGCGTTTCGAGTCAGTGTTGCCGTGAATACGTGCCTTCCGCTCAAATGCTCTAATTTGAGAATGTATAATAGTGTAGTTGCTCGCCCTTGTTGCCGCCAAGTCACTTGTGTAATTGTTAGTTATTGAGAATTCTTTAAAGTCGAGACTGGCGTTATTGCGCATTAGAGAACCGTTGCCGTCTAATGTAAAATCGTATGTTCTAATTGTTCACGAAGTGATTTATTGTTAACATAATAAGATTTAGATTTGATCGCATATTTCTGCTCGGCGAATTATTGCCGAATTTACTTCCTGTTGTCGACGGCCAGTAACCAGTTAATAATCGGTTTATTGTTATTGCGCCGCATACCAGAGCGCGGAAGGTCAACGCTGTAACGTACTTTTTTTCGAACACTTTTGTACAGTCTCTATCAAATATATCGATTTCTCTTTATTGTTATCATTACTTCTTGTGCATTTCAGCCTCTCTATCGTTCTCCGACAATTTTCCCGCTAACCGCGAACCACTCCCCTCTGCCAATTCCGTTGGCTGAGCTAGTTGTTTAGTTCCGTCGCGAGAATCCGCGTAATCTCTAATTTCTTGTCCGAGCAATTTATCTAACATTTGTGCGAAGAGTGGCACGCTCTCTCGTGCCTGGCGCCCAACGAATTTTTGATAGCGATTAAGATCTTTGCTGAGCAAGGTAACTTGTTCATTTTCTTTGTAAAATCTCGGATCACACGAGAACTATTGACGAACCGCACTATTGCTCCAGTAAGTATTATTAATATCAAATACGAGCAATTAGATTTCTTTTGGAGGACGCGACGAAGTTGTGCCGACACTCAAAAGTACGGTTACAGTATATATATCAGGCCTGGCCGATTGTGGCTCGTGAGCCTTCCCCGCTGCTGAGCGCTTTCCCCACCAACTCGACCCGCCGCGGCGCGTCGCGTCGCGTCGACTGAATTCAAAGACGATTGTCAGCCGTTGCGACGTACGTACGTTCTACTCTTCGTAGTAATCCCTCTTAGAGCATTGCTCTGATAACGAACAACGCGCTTTATGATCAATTTCTTCACTTCCAGGGGTGCTATTCTGTAACTGTAGATAGGCGTGTAAAAAAGTTACAGAATAGCACTCCAGATAAGTTGCAGATTACTTTATCTGGAGACATCTCCATTGTACTCTGAGAGATATCTCCTGAAAAGATTACTTAGAGGTGAAGAAATTATGTACATTGGTGAATAATAGAAAGTTTACTACGAGAAGTAGGGCATACGTCGTAACGGCTGTCAGCCGTTTTTGAATTTAGCCAGCGTGAAACACCGCGGTGGATCGAGTGTGTGGGAGAAGCGCTCATAAATATATAATAACGTATCAGAAAACGCGGTAGTGTTGAAATATAATATAATGATACAACTTTCGGCCTATTTTCGAATCGGTGCTGTCTTCCGCTGTCCCTCTCATCTCAATGCCCCGCACAGTCGGTCGAGCGGCATTATAGGACTGCGGGCGGAGAGGTGTGGTGAGGGGGACAGCGGAAAACGGAGCCGATTCGAAAATCAGCCAAAAGTTGCATCGCATGCCAAGCCCTGAACTATAATAACAAACTTTCTGTATGCTAAATGCAACTTATATAACTTCATTACAATTACATATATTATGGGCAAAGTCCGCAAGCGAGCAATGTTGATATTACCATATACGAATGAATCGAACAATGTCAACACTGCCTGGGTATTGCTGACATTGTACAGCAGATAATTCAGGCAATGTTGACACTACCCGCTTGCGAATACTTTACTCGTAACGTATATGTAGTGTATATATCTATACAGTGAATAATTAAATTAACTCGGTTGATTCGAGTCAAAATACAAGATGACAGTGTGTAATAATAAGTTGATATCATTGTATTTCCTAAACCACTATACAAATTACAATATTGAATTAACAATCTAATAGTTAAAGGAAAGGATCCTATTACAAGAAGATACTGAGTTCACTTTAAGTAAATGCTAGAAGTTTGTAAGCAGAATTTAAAAAAATAATAGGTCTTTTTGAAGAGAATTTAATAAGCTTTATGATAGTGTTATGTAAAATTTAATTCAAATTCTATTTTTTTTTTCAATTAAAGAAATGTAAAAGATGAACAAATCGCAAAATCAAAAAATTATGCTCCTAATATGAGATACTCCAAGAAATCGATAATAAAGTACGAAGTACATCAATATTACAATTAAAAAAACTATATTTGATATTTATTGTAATAAGGCTCAACGAATTTAAAATGAGACTAATATGAGAATAGGGCTACGAGCCTTAGATTCATTAAAATCTTTAATTCTATTAATTCTATTAATTCTAATATATTGCAAAGAATATCACGTAATGTTGGCGTTTCGTCCCGGCTTCCAATACTGGACTCATCAGTAAGATATTGTAATGGAAGCCTACCTTAGACGCCTGTTTTAGTTATTAAATCGAGATTCTATATATACAGATATACGCGTATCAAAGCACTTGCGAGAATCTTAGCGAATATCTATAGACCTCTGATGGCGGGTCGACGTAGTAATATTCTTCGCAATATATTATTCAAAGTGATATATGTATATG
>NW_017278641.1:126674-132203 GCF_001594065.2 Cyphomyrmex costatus | reverse complement strand
CTTCCCCCCCCCCCCCCAACTTGCGCGCCGAACAATCGTCGGTCTTGAAACGCAATTCTATTTGAAAATTCCCCCCAAATTGCGCGCCGAAATATCTTCGGTCTTTAAACGCAACTCTAATAAACTGAAATAACGTCCCCTTAATTTACTTGAAATTTAAACGCATTGATTTCGCCCGCGTAAATTAAATATTTATTGTAATAAGGCTCAACGAATTTAAAACTAATATGAGAATATATTTACTATATTTGATTTTTTACTATATTTGATGTTTCTAAAATACAAACAAGTACAGCCTGTGTGCACGTAAATTAAGGATATGATGCATTGTACTCATGACTTATCTTCAAATAGTTGGAACGAAGTATCGCAGAAACAGACTATCAATGTTCATTCCAGTTATCCTTTTTATTATTGTACAATAACATTTATATACTTTAGCATAAATTTCATATTAGAAATACCCTGGGTATCTCATATTACGAGTATCACGTCTTACAGTTTTATGATCATCAAATCTAACTTCTTTAATTAAACAATTCAACATATTCCGTATTTTTCTATTGGTATGATCTTAATTTATTACTACATGAAGAATTTATTGCCAAATATTTACTTATTAAATAATAAACAAAGATTAAAAGCTTATCTCAATGAAATTTGAAAAAGACATTCAAATTCTAATATCTTATTTTACAATTACTGTAGGCATGATTCAACAATGAATTTTCCAGCAAATAGTTTTCAATCCAAGAGCAATAATTTCATGGTAGAATCAACAAATTGCGTTTATTAGTTTCGCAACTATCTCATATTAGGCACTATCTCATATAAGGCGCCTATCTCATAATAGAAAGCTTTCCTCTAATAATTATAATATAAAAAATAAAATTAAATTCAAAAATATATTATATGAATTAATTAATTAATGTACAATATTGATGTTACATTCGTATAAATTTATTTACATGACACAATATTAGATATATAAAAAGAAAATGAATTCTATAAATTTTAAATTATTACTTTTTTCTTTTTCAGATATCACATCACACATTTTATATTATATATACCCATATTATTTAACAAGAAAAAGAATAATAATTATAGATAAGTATAAATTGAAATATATATAATTATAAAAAATTTAAATTATTTTAAACAAATAATATTTTTTTATTTATTTTAAATTATTTTAATTATTCATATTATTATTTAGTTATTCAAATTATTTATTAATATTACATAATATCTAAAAGAAATACAATGATAAAATTATCATCTCACGATATAAATATTATAAAATCAGGTGAATGGTTAGAAGACACACATATGGAAACATTTGGTACTCCGATAAAAAATTGCTCTTCCTTTAGTCCTCGTGATACATGGAGAATACAATGTCCAGAAACAATAGAACCCATTTCGATAAATGAACAACATATACAAATTTTACATAGCAGCACATCAGTGTATGATGGTCATTGGGTATGTAGTTATTATAATAATAAATCAATATATATTTATGATTCTTTAAACCGTAAACAACTACATGCTCAACATGAGTTATATTTAAAAAAATTATGCCCATTTTCTTAACATTGAATAAGAATAAAGTTAAGTTTCCTAATGTACAACAACCAAATAAAAATGATTGTGGAGTATTTGCAATTGCATTTGCAGTATCATTATTATTATTTGGCTTAAAACCAAATGAAATTAAATATAATCATTCTATGATGAGACAACATTTAATAAAAATTAAATATAAAAATCGACTCTCGAAAATTTCAAATACAAAGAATAAATAGGCTAATGAGAGTAAACTCGCTGTTATCAATGCGAAATCACAAAAAACAATATATATTCGTTAACAATCAAAAAATGTCATATATAAAATACTATACGTTTCGGCCTAACATCCGGGCCATCTTCAGTAGTAAATTCACAAAAAAGACATGGATCTGTAGAAAAGTGGTCACTCTCAACGTCAAACAATCAAATCCACATGGTTGGTAGGTCATGTGCAAACGACAAGACGTTAATCTAAGTAAAAATTAAAAATTAATGACAATGATTGAAGAAAGATGAAAATGAACACTCACCGACAAATCCATGATTAACAAGATAAAGTTGTATTAAAGAAATAAAAGACCACCATCAGACAAACAACAAATTAATATAAAACAAGTCAAAAGATAAAAATCCGAAGATAACATTTTGGTGGTCACGATTTAAATGTAATAATAGTAAACAGAACAACTCTAAGAGGAGCAACGATGTATCGATTTATCTCGCAGTAACCTCGATGAACATAAATATCCAATAAAGTCGTACATACAGTTATAAGCGCATGCGTGTAACCAACGATACAGGAATCGATATAATTCTTCCAATCAGATAACAGAGATCACACAGATATATCGAAGTCATAATAAATCACACATTCAAAAAGAAATTCACCGAAATTCATTAAGTAAGGAAACATAAGAATGGTGCAAAAATTCAGTGTCTGACTGTAAATTCAAGCTGTGATTTTGTAAATTTATATGTAACATTTCTGCTATTTGTCTTTTATATGAAAATCTTTCATTGTCTAAAATCTCTACATCGTTCCAACAAAAATCATGATCAAAATTAATTCTATGTTCCGAGACAACTGAGAAATTGCCACTGGTCTTTCTAATATCATTCTTATGTTCCTTAATCCGAGTGTTCAATGTTCGCTTCGTCTGACCAACATATGTGGCATCACAATCTTTACAATGGATTTTATATACTACATTCTTTTTCGACATCCTGCCCAATCTATCTTTCTGTGCCTTTATACAACAATTTAACTTATTAAGGCTAAAAAAGGCCATATTAACATTAAGATTTTTCAATAAGCGTTTAAGTCTACATGAAACGCCTGCAACAAAAGGAAAAGGGAACCAAGATATAGGAGGTTCATCAGCAGTACTAGCAGGCTGGGCAGTTTGTCTAGAAGTTTTCTTATTACGTAAAGACTTTAAGCGCTCATTAATAACATTAAACACCAAATCCACCGGATAGTCATTATTAAGCAATGTTTCAATGACGGTAATAATATTTTTTTGATGAAATTTTGGACTCGATAACAGAAATGCTCTATCAATTAACCCCATAATCGTACCTTTTTTCTTGGAAAGAGGATGTTGAGAAAGGAAGTTTAAATATCTACCCGAATACGTAGGCTTATGAAACCAGTCATACTCAATCGTCAAATTATTTTTAATAATGGTGATGTCGAGAAAATTAAGCGAATCCCCCCCAATCTCCAAAGTAAACTGCAAACGTGCGTGAAAAGAATTAAAAATAGCAAGAATCTCAGAAGTTTTATCACAAGGAACAGCCATCGCAATATCATCCACATATCTAACATAAAATGGGATCTCTAAGTTTAAAGAATTTAGTGCTTTAAGTTCCAAATCTTGTAAAACGATATCTGCAATAACTGGAGACAAAGGAGAACCCATTGGCATACCAAATTTTTGTCTATATATAATATTGTCAAATGAAAAAAATGTTGAGTCAAAAATCAATTTCAGTCCTCTAAGGAATTCTATTTTAGAAAAGGAAGTATTGCTACGAATTTGTGACCATCTATTATTAATACTTTCCAAAGCTAAATCAATTGGTACGTTGGTAAACAATGAAACAACATCAAGCGAAATCAAAGTAGAATCCACATTTAATTGTATGCTGTCTAACTTTTTGATCAATTCAAAGCTATTTATAATTGACCTAGGAGAATCCGAACTGACTTGAAAAATGATTTTGTGTAAGAATTTGGCTAAAGGGTAAAGAGGACTATCCACAGCAGAAACAATAACTCTTAAAGGAAAACCATTTTTATGGATCTTAGGAAGGCCATAAGCTCTAGGTAACAGGCCATCACTAATATACAACGAATAATAATCACGCTGCGAAATGTAACCTTTCCTCTTCCAAACCGTAAGAAGATCTCTAAGCTTTTTCGAGAGAGTGTTAGTTGGATCTTTTTTTATAATTTCATAGGTGCTATTGTCCGACAAAATCTCAATCATCTTCTGTTTGTAATCACCCGAATCCATCGCTACAGTCACGTTACCCTTATCAGCTCTAGTCAAAAGCACATTATTATGGTTCTTAAGAAAAAATTTTAATGATTTCAAAGATTTAAAGAAAAAACTCTTCAATTTATCTGGTCTCTTAAAATGGGAAGATAGATTATTCAAGATCGGTATGACACGGTTTCTGGCCCCTACTCTTAGATTAATTTGTAATTTATTTATATTGTTTTCAATGTTTTTAATAAATTCAAATAACGTATCTTTATAATTAAAAGCAGGAAATGAAAAATTGTCACCCAATTGCAAAAGGCATTGAATATGTTCAGGGAACTGTATCCCGGTTAAATTTTTAAACCATTTGGGTTTAACACAATTGAGAGAAGACTGGGAGTAGTTAAAATTAAAATCACTAGGTTTTATGTTGATATTATTAGACTGTAAGATATGGTGGTTAATAGGTTGGTTGGTTGTACGCACATCAGTGGAAACATCTGAGAAAGAAGGGTCAGAAAATTGTGAGGAACTATATTGAATAGGTTTAATATTGTTAATTAAATCATTGAAATGTCTATTTCTCAATTTAAAAAATCTTTTATGTAATTTAAATGACTCACGTTCAAAAGTATGAGAAACTAACATTTTTTGTTTATGAAAAAACTGTTCACAAAGATACATAGGAATGTATGAATGAATTTTTTTGACAAGAAAAAGAGATAGTTTTCTAGAGTGAAAAATAGTCCTATGCGCATCCATTACTTCAATATTTAAAATCCGGCGGATGTACAATTGCGTGGAAAAGGTGAACTTATTAACAGCTTTAAAGTGCGAAAAATTAAAATTGTGTTTATAAATGTAATATAAATGTTGCGGAACAATGTTATGGTAAATACACCACTTAAGATACTTTATTCGGATAGTACTTCTCATGATAATATGTTGTTGTTTTGACCATTGTTTAAGAAAAGATAAGGCTCTTGAGCCAAAGGTCTTTAATATAAACTTAAAAAACGAACAATAAGTATAACGATAAGAACGCATCTTGCAGCCAGCGTATAATCAAAAAATTAAATATAAAAATCGACTCTCGAAAATTTCAAATACAAAGAATAAATAGGCTAATGAGAGTAAACTCGCTGTTATCAATGCGAAATCACAAAAAACAATATATATTCTCTAACAATCAAAAAATGTCATATATAAAATACTATACGTTTCGGCCTAACATCCGGGCCATCTTCAGTAGTAAATTCACAAAAAAGACATGGATCTGTAGAAAAGTGGTCACTCTCAACGTCAAACAATCAAATCCACATGGTTGGTAGGTCATGTGCAAACGACAAGACGTTAATCTAAGTAAAAATTAAAAATTAATGACAATGATTGAAGAAAGATGAAAATGAACACTCACCGACAAATCCATGATTAACAAGATAAAGTTGTAAAGTTGAAATAAAAG
>NW_017278641.1:115553-125681 GCF_001594065.2 Cyphomyrmex costatus | reverse complement strand
TTACACGCATGCGCTTATAACTGTATGTACGACTTTATTGGATATTTATGTTCATCGAGGTTACTGCGAGATAAATCGATACATCGTTGCTCCTCTTAGAGTTGTTCTGTTTACTATTATTACATTTAAATCGTGACCACCAAAATGTTATCTTCGGATTTTTATCT
The DNA here is from genome assembly GCF_001594065.2 of Cyphomyrmex costatus. Taxonomy (NCBI): domain Eukaryota; kingdom Metazoa; phylum Arthropoda; class Insecta; order Hymenoptera; family Formicidae; genus Cyphomyrmex; species Cyphomyrmex costatus. Next base: position 125,514 of record NW_017278641.1, on the reverse strand, counting down.
TTTGACTTGTTTTATATTAATTTGTTGTTTGTCTGATGGTGGTCTTTTATTTCTTTAATACAACTTTATCTTGTTAATCATGGATTTGTCGGTGAGTGTTCATTTTCATCTTTCTTCAATCATTGTCATTAATTTTTAATTTTTACTTAGATTAACGTCTTGTCGTTTGCACATGACCTACCAACCATGTGGATTTGATTGTTTGACGTTGAGAGTGACCACTTTTCTACAGATCCATGTCTTTTTTGTGAATTTACTACTGAAGATGGCCCGGATGTTAGGCCGAAACGTATAGTATTTTATATATGACATTTTTTGATTGTTAACGAATATATATTGTTTTTTGTGATTTCGCATTGATAACAGCGAGTTTACTCTCATTAGCCTATTTATTCTTTGTATTTAATAAAAATATTTGAAACTAATATTATTGAACATTTTTCTCAAGATTTAACTTATAGTCTTTCCAAACAAATTTTACCATTAACTATAATAGAAAGTAGAAGGAAATGTTCATATAAAAAACGTTTACAAAGACAAAATGAAACAAAAGATCAACGTTGTGTTCGCCTTCAAAAATAAAAAATATATGATAAACAGAAAAAATATAATAATATTCCATATATTATGTCCAAAAGAGAAACTATTTCTGTAAAAAACAACACGTTTGCCAAAAATGCTGTGTTTGTAAAAAATATATTTACAAATGACACTATATCTAAAAAAAATATTATGTCTGTAAAAGACACTATACATTTTAAAAATACTATACCTGTAAAAAACACTGTGTCTATAAAAAATATTATATCTATAAAAAACATTATGTCTATAAAAGACAATCAACATAAAATAGAAAGGGCGATATAAGAGTCAAACAATAAATTATGATTTAAAAATAATACTCAACTGTCAGTACATTTAATAAAAATTTTTGAAATTATATAAATATAAAACTAAGTATAACAATATAAAATAAAAAATATAAATATAAAAAAATTTAAATTAAATTACATATCTATAAAAGACACTATGTCTACAATTATATCTAAAAAAGACACTATATCTGCACAAGACACTATGTCTGCAAAAGACATCATGTCTGTACGAGACACTATGTCTGCAAAAGACACTAAATGTTTAAGAAATACTATATCTACAAAAAACACTATATCTAAAGAAGATACTATGTCTACAAAAAATATTGTGTCTATAAAAAACATTATGTCTATAAAAGACACTATGTCTACAATTATATCTAGAAAAGACACTATATCTGCACAAGACACTATGTCTGCAAAAGACACCACGTTTATTAAAGACACGATATTTATACAAAATAAATGTACAAATAATTTAGAAAATAATAAATACGAGTATGTAGTAAAAAGTGATATTAATGAAATAAATGATAAAATTATATTTAGTCTCACAATCAGTCAAGAATTAAAAAATTGTAATATTAATAATAGCATATTAACTAATAAAGAAAATAAAAAATTGATAAATGATGAAATTATAATGAATCTTAGTCAAGAACTTAAAAGTTGTAACTTACACAAAGAAGTATCTTTACAAGATGATTTGTCATCTTGTAAATTAAATGTTTGTGATAATATTTCGACTCGTTATATTAATAATATTGAAAGTAATATATTTACTGCAATGCCTGTTTCTCCAAATAAAAAAATTCTTTCTAAAAATTTAAACAAAAAACTATTATCTACATGTTGGAATAAAAGAAAACATTGGAATAATAAAAAACAAGAATATAATCTCAAAAGACGTTTGCGTTATGCTTCAAATTCTGAATTAAAACGAACACGTGAATGCATACAATATAAGAATAATATTATCAAAAAACGAGCTCAAAATAGAAACAATTATAACATAGATATAATTAACAAACGGGCTAAAAAAAGACAGAATTATAATATGAATGTAATTAACAAACGGGCTAAAAAAAGAGAAGATTATAACACGGATATAATACTTAAACGCATTCAAAATCGAAAAAGGTATAATACAGATATTATGTTAAATTCTCGTGCTAAAAAACGTATGAGATATTTATTTGATATAATAAAGTCTCGGGCAATAAAACGAAAAAATTATGAACAAAATGTAGTAGAAAATCGTACTGTTACGTCCAGATGATTCTCACGATTCTTTCTTCCGGAAAGGTCTACAAGTGACGAGATAGCGAGACAATAAATAAATAACCGATAGTCCGGCTGTCGGCTTACCAAAAACTTAAACAAAAGTACTCGCTATCCCGCCATAAAATTTATCTCAAGACAATTTATTTACGAGCGTACGTGCACGAATTGTGGGAACACGAATTATCTCCTCGAAGTCTCAGCTAGGAAAAGTAATAAATATACATTCTACTGTCACCGAAAACAGTAAGGCCATTCACTCTACTATCAGCCAAACTGCGGATGATTCTCACAAGTTGCGCTCGTAAAAATTAAAATCTGTCATACAGCGAGCCTTGCGAGGAAGGGTGCACGTGCATCTACTCGATGCGGCCCCTCACGTACTTTAAACAAGATAAGGCCAATAAACTTAAGATAGCGGTGACATCGGTCAAACTCCTTCCCGCCCACAAGACGCATCTTAACTCCCAACCAATCCTAGGGCTAGAAAATTTAGCCCTTTGTTTTACCGATAAATTCCTCCTCCCATCAGAGCCCGACAAAATCAGGAGGAATCAGTATAAAAACCCCGATTTTTGGGAGCTCGCGGCAGTTCATCGCAGTTTTCCGAGGCGTCAAGGGCAATTGTCCGTGTCGTAAGACCGAGTCGATTGTCTGAGACGCATCTTGGAGCGAGTCAAGTTGTCCGTGTGTCAGTTTGTCGGACGGTCTCTTGGACGTTCCTCAATCTTGTCCGAACGGTGCAGTGACGGGGTGGTTGCGCAGTTCACTACCGGAGCTGTCTATTGGATCGGCTGCTCGCGAGGCCCAGCAAACATCTCGACAGTCAAGTCGATCAACCCACGCTAACTACAACAGTGAGACTGGACCACCGCCATTGACAGTAAGCCTTATATTATACAAATCAAGTAAATTTACTATCGAACTCGATTTTCATTTATTAGTGGAACATACCACCGCAGACGGGGCAACCCCTCGCTGTTCCACTGGGACTGAGCACCCGACTCGCCGCACTGCCCAGATACCCCCTCTTACTGTCCAAGACCGGGGAACTGAAAATCAGACTCAGCCAGAAATTCCTCCACCCCTCGACGTTTCTTACTCCCCCGTTTCAAGTCCTTTATCCCTCTTAAATGATCTCCTAGATCTTCTTCCTTCTCCTCCTTTCCTCGCAGATTCATTCCAGGAAGATCCTCCAGTTCCTTCATATCCTTCTTCTGATGAAGAACCACTAGACTTTACAGTTCCAAGATCCTCCTCTATTCTTCCTGAATCCCCTCCGTGCTTGATCCGAAACCCGAATGACATACAAGGTTACCTTGTCGCTGTAACCCAAACCTGTCCTGACTGTAGAGTCGTGGTCTACATCCCAGGTATCAACCATCCCTTTTCCACTCCGATCGCCACTCTCCTAGCAATACGTCCTTCCTCCTTGGGACCTCCCTCACCAACTCTTCACAATCTCTAACCGATTCACCACACAATTACACGCATATGTACTCTATATATTAATTTAGAAGTTACAATAAATTAAATATGTTAATTATATCATTAATCTATAACCTATATACAGGGAATGGAAGTAACTCGTTACTTGTAACGAAGTTACAGTTACAAGTTACTTTTTTGGTAACTTTACTGGTAACTGCGTTACTTTCTTTTTTTGGTAACTGTAACGGTAACGAGTTACATTTTTTGGGTAACGGTAACGAAATTTACAGTTACTTTTGTCGTTACTTTGCACACGATTGAACACGGTTCGATTGGATACATGCTATTTAGCGCTTATCAATATGACTTGAAAGCCCTTAGACATTCGGCCGTTATGATTCAGTAATTATTTTACACTTCTATCTTCTATGTAATACATAGGACATACAAATATTTCAGTTTGCTGCATATTTTACAGGTTTTAGAATTACAAAATTGTGTTTAAAAAAAATTAAAAAATAAATTAAATAATAGTAAAATGAGAAGGGCTATGAACCCAAAAGCGAAACAGTTTAAAAGACGATGACAATAAGTGTCGAAACGTCGTTTGTTTTTATCTTTGTATTGTTCTAATATATATTTATACATTTAATTACATTGTCATCGTCGTTCTTATCGGAAATAAACTGTTTCATTTTTGGCTCGTAACCCTTCTCATTTTACTTTTATTTAATTTATTATTTGAGCCATTCTACATTGTTTTTTTTTTTTAATAAAATTGTATATTTGTCAGTATTACATATAAAAAAAAATGCAAAAGTACATTTTTAAATTGATTTTAAAAAAGTAACGGAAAAGTAACGAAAAGTTATTTTTCAAGTAACGGTAACTGTAACGAGTTACTTTTAAAAAGCGATAACTGTAACTGTAACTAGTTACATTTTTTACTCGGTAACGAGTAACTGTAACTAGTTATTTTTAAAAAGTAACTTTCCATTCCCTGCCTATATATAATTATTTTATCTCATATAATAAATAATATTTCGATGTTCTTATTATATTAAAGATTACGATTGTGATTTTGATTTAAAAGCAACCTTCCCCGCATTCCAACCGTCATCCCCGAGATCGCACTCGGTCCATATCCCTGGCTATAAGGATTGAGTTCCTTGGCCTAAATTTAAAGGACCAACGGGCGTACGGTTCGGGATAAGAGTCATAGTGTTCCGTATACAAGTATTATAGTATGGCACACTGACCTAATTCCGTACCCTTTCTAGTGCGTCCGACTGTCTCTCGTAACTCTCCGCAGGGCGAGACGATCGGGAGACACATCTGGTGTCAGTTACGTTCTTCCGAGGCCTCCTCCTTAACCCAGAACTTCCCACGTAATAAAAATCCTGAGGCTTGGACGTAACAGTACTATAAAACGTATTAAATACGCAGAAAATAAAAATAATATTCGTAAAAAGAAACTCAAATATTATACTTTAAATAAATTACGTGAAAATAATCGATTGAAAGAATTTTAATCAAAAATATTATAAAAATCATAAGGATTACATTAGAATGAAACAAAAACAAAATTTAACTAATAAAATTAGCTGGAAATATAAACGAATGTATGTATATGCTAATAGAATAGGAATTATACAATCATTAAAAGAATATATATTAACATCTTTTTAAAAAATATGAAAACAATGAAAATGACAACAAAAAGAATACAAGCTGAACAAATAATTAAATGGTGCATACACGCAAGAGATAATTATACAAATATTTTAAAAAAGTCTCTGTCAATATTAAAAAGGAAAGCAACTTTATTATTAGATCGTTCTATGAAATATTCTACTGATATAACTTTTAACAATTATAATTATTATAACGAAGCTCTATGTGGAATATGCAAACATACGTCTTCCACTGAATCATACTTTTTTGAAACTAGTTATAAATATATTACATTCAACGAACTATTTATAATAAATAAAAATGGACAAGTTATTAACATTTTACCAGTGGAACAAAAATACAATAAACAGAAAAAAATAGAATGGAAATGTGAATTTCTATGTAAAGGAAACGAAATATCTGTAATTAATCGTTTCAAAGAATTTCTAATTACAGTATCTAATTGTTCGACAATAAGAAACATTCCAAAATTTATTAAATCAATAGGTGTATGTATCATTCCTATTGATTTAATAAATTGTTAAACAATCAAAAAAGTTGGGACATTCACAAGTGTACTACATAGACCATCAATTATATAAATCTAAATTGTTAGCATTACATTTTCTGTCACCACATTATCCTACAGTAAGAAATATACAGAGACTTACATATCGTTTACAATATTACTATAAAAAAACTTTTAAAATTAGATGAAGCATTATATCTTGGAAATGTAGAAATTTTAAAACAAGTTATGGAAACTACACGTAAAGAATGTATATCTAATAATATTAATAGTAAAAATATAATAAATTTAAATAAAGATGAAATAATATCAAAACATTCTTTAGCTTTTACTTCATTAACTAAATGACTAATGGATACACCACGATTCGTATGTTTATCATGTGAAAAATTATGTTTTCGAAGAAATGTTGTTGAAGGGACAAAATTTAGAAAACCCTTGTCAGGTATATGTTGGCAAAAATTAATAAATCATTTAAATATCAATTTAAAAAATACTACGTTTTACATTTGTAAATATTGTTTAATGTATTTTCGTACTAATACTTTACCGCCAACGTGTATTTTGAATAATCTATATGTTAATAAAATACCCGACATGATAACTACGTTAAATGATTACGAAAAGATTTTGATACAAAGAGCCAAAGCTTTTCAAAGAATAAAAAAAATGGAAACAGTATCTAAGAAAAATTTGCATTCATACCTACAAAAAAAGTTAAAAGTAGAACATTCCATTTACCATTACCAATAGAGGAAACAATAAAAAAAAATTGCACACCAACAGAAGTAATAAATTGTAATCATGAATTATATATTTTAGTTCGTGGTGTCCCAACAAAATTTAAAACAGTATGGGAAAATTTAGTAGATATTAAGAAATTATATGATGTATTAACATGGTTCAAAAAGCATAATCCATTGTATGCACAAATTCAGCTACCAAGTTCACATAAAAATTTATTAACTGAAAAATTATCTGATACTGAATAATTAATGATATGGAAACATACTATAAACAATTTACTATTTAACAAATAAAATAAAGATATTAAATTACGGTATTAGAACAAACCAAACAAATTAAATGATGACAATTTTTAAATGATAACAATTTTTATTAAAATATTCTATATTAAACTGAGAAACGTTTCAACTTATAAAAAAGTCCTCTTCAGTCTCCTTTATAAATGATACATGACAAAATAAACGAAGTACGGTTACTCTTTCAAACTATAGTCCATCAAGTCAGCAAGTAAAATGAATATTGTTTCTCAATCCGAACAAAGAAAATTATCCGCATCGTAATTCTAAATCCATATTATTATATATTAGAACACAATTTTAAAAATTATAAATTAAAATGAAACTATTTAACTTACGGCAAATCAGATGCTGTGTATAATTTTCATCCTTCAAGTGAAACAATGTAAAGTATTTAAAGATGCTTTAAATATGATCATTAATTCAACCTTTTTCAGATTTAATAATAAGTTCTACAAGCAAATTTTTGGTATGCCCATGGGATCTCCCTTATCTCCGGTACTCACTAATATAGTTATCGAAGATCTTGAGACTGAAATTTTATCAACCATCAATATAGACATTCCCATATATTATAGATATGTGAATGACACTCTATTAGCTATTCCTCATAAAGAAATTAAAAAAGTTTTTGACACCTTTAATTCCTACCATAGTAGGATTGAATTTACACTTGAAGAAAGCATTGATGGTTGAATAAATTTCTTAGACGTAAAACTATGTATTGAGAATGGAAGAATTTTATTTGATATTTTTAAAAAACCAACTAATTCCGGTAGATACCTCAATTATCATTCTAATCATCCTGTATGTCATAAAAAGGGCGTGATTACATCACTTTTCGATCGCATCCTTCTTCTTTCACATCCAAAATTCCACATTAAGAACATCCAAAAATTAATTAACGCTTTAACTAATAATGGTTATCCTCTCGATTTCTTATTTGCATCAATAAATAATAGAATCAAATCTTTTATACATAGTCAAAATAATGATAATACACACAATAAAGATACATATGCAAATAGGAAAAAATTTTTCTGTGTACCGTACCATAATAAAGTGTCTGAAAAATTCAAAGGAATTTTTGGTGTTGACTCTGAGATCAAAATAGCTTACAAACCAATCAATAATTTAAATCAAATCATTAAATTAGGTAAAGATAAATTGGATAAATTTAACAACACTAACGTAGTTTATAAAATTGACTGTCTTAATTGCGATTGCTCATATGTTGGTCAAACAAAAAGGAACCTAAAAACTAGAATTAAAGAACATAAAGCAGATCTTAAAAAACTACAAAATAAATCCGTTGTTAGTAAGCATCAAATGGAATATAACCATACAATGGATTGGGATAATGTCCATATTTTAGATAATGAACCATCATACATTAAAAGATCAATATCTGAAATGATATTCATAAAAAAACAATTAAACGGTTTAAATTTACAGAATGACACGGAAAGATTTCCAGAAAATTACATAACGACACTTTTAAATCATCCCTACCATCCTACTTTAGTTTCCCACTCCTAAAAATATTTCCTTGTTTAATGTAAAGAGGTTACTTGTAACAACAAATTTATACCACATTCTCTTTTTGTAACGACCAACGTTTAGTCCTTTCACATGAATGTCGTCGAAATTCCTTTGAGACAGAGGTATTTATTAATTATCAACTTAAAACTTTTTGTTCCTTTTTTTATTATTTTTAATTAAAAGTCAGGAAGAAAAAAGAAAATATCTATTATAAAAAATTTTTTAGCTGTAAACTTTTGTTCTCAAATCATGGTCGATGCCAATATTTTAACAAACTCATTATCTGAATTATAAGGACATGAAGAAAATTATATGATGTATACTGTTACGTTTTGATATGATTTGTATGCGAATCACTTTTTAATTTGACACCATTTCTATTTACGAATTAACTTTAAAATTGACTAATTATAACTGATGAATATCTTATATTATAGAATAATTGACAATCATGTGAAAAGTTGTGCCTCATCACTTAGTTTTATTTAAAATATATTAGGGGAATTAAATTATAAGTTTTTTTTATATACTGAAGATGGTCACATTAATGACCGAAACGTTTATAATTATGTAATTTTAGTTGTATTAAATATACGAGATTTTCGCTACTTTTAACCAGCGTGTGGTATATGCTCCTTCTTCTTATTTTTATTTATTTTATTTGTTTTTTTAAAACATAACAAGCGTTGTCATTGTAATTATATATTTTTATTTATTTATAAATTTACTATTTATCCTATGTATGAAAAGAGAATAAATGAAAATCCAATAGCATTATATTAAATATTAAAAGTACAAGATTTATCAATAGATAATCGACATAAAAATTTAGATCTATTATGCTTTCCAGACTTATATCCATTTGGTGAAAATGGTCAGCATACGGACAGACCAATACATCTATCAGATGAATTTATTAAATCACGATTGATGTCAAAGCATTCTCATTTTCGTAGAAATATACAAAATATATTTTATTTAGCGAATAATACAAATATTCGACAATTAAATAGTGGTATTTACCATAAACTAAATATGACAAACCCTAAGGAAAAATTTACAGCAAAGAACTTTTTAGATGCTGTATTAAAAAATCAATTAAAAGGAAATATTAGTACAATTTTTTCAAGACTTCGTAATACAGCACAATATTGGCGTAAACCAAGGTGTGATTTAAGTTGTATGATTCATCATTACGGACCAGCTACTTGGTTTTTAACTTTAAGTCCAAACGAATGGTTATGGTCACATATGATTGAATATTTACGTGAAATAAATCCTGAAATGGCAACAAAATCTTCAAATGAACTTATTGCTTTGGATCCTATCAGGAGACGCGGTAGCGTCCCCGGCCATGTTCAAAAACTCTGAGAAGCTACAAGTCTCTTATCCCGAGCCACCAAAGTCCATTTTTGGGAGGTGCATAACTACTAAAATATAAAAAATTTTGAATTGAACGTCATATGTCCTGAAAGGCGGCATCGCCACGAGTAATTTGAGCCAAAAAAATTTTAAATCGGTCAAGCCGTTATGGAGATATAAGCGGTCGAAAAGTGGTGATTTTAATGAAAAATTAAGAAACGTCT
>NW_017278641.1:93933-109910 GCF_001594065.2 Cyphomyrmex costatus | reverse complement strand
ATATATTATATTAGATAATATCATTTAAAGTATTAAAGTTTAAATTATTATGTTACATTATTAGATAATCATTTTAATTTAGAAAAGTTCAAATTTTTGGGGATAATTTTCAAAGGTTGAAATTTATTGGGTTTTCTATTTTGTGGTTAGGTAATCGTTTTAATTTAGGAAGGATCAAATTTTTGCGGTTAGTTTTCAAAGGTTTCAGTATCCAGATACATGGAAAATAAATTTCATGCTATGCTTGATTTTATATGTTCAAAAGATCATCCAATTGGCGAAGTAACACATTACTTCTGGAGACGAGAGTACCAAGGCAGAGGTACACAACATTTTCATTTATTACTATGGATAAAAGATGCTCCAATGATTGGTGAATCTTCAAATGAAGAAATAGCTGATTTTCTTTTAAAATATATAACATGCACATTACCTGATAAAGACATTTCACCTTTACTATATCGAAGAGTAAATACACATCAACGTCATGTTCACAATAGTTATTGCTTGCGAACAAAAAAATGTAAAAGTGGAGTTACACGTATTTGTCGATTCGGATTTCCACGTCCAGTTACAAATAAATTAATTTTAAAGGATTTAATAGCTTCGATTGCTGGTAGAAAAAGTTTAAAAGCGAAAAGTAGATTGTATGATCTTCCACGTAAAGAAACAGAGAAAGATATTAATGATTACAATCCTACAATTCTTACTGCATGGGAAGGTAATATGGATATGCAGTTTATTGGAGAAAAATCAACTTTATTAAATTGGTATTGTACAAAGTATACAACCAAATCTGAATCTAGTTATACAAACGATACATTTGAAGAAATTAATTCAACTAAATCATTACGTAGTCGTCTTTGGAATTTTGCAATGCGTAATTTAAACAATAGAGAATGTGGAGCTTTAGAAGCATGTGACACTCTTTTGGGTATTCCATTATATGGAACTGATTCTTATACAACAATTAGATGGTTAGATGTGAATCAAGTCAGAAATCGAAAGATAAAATCACGAAAAAAAATTGAATCATTAAACATGGATTCAACAGATATATTTTGTAAATCAATAATTGATATAATTATTAGATATCTATCAAGGCCACAAGAACTTGAATCAGTTAGTCTTTATAATTTTGCAAAATGGTACGATATCACAAAGAGAAAACCTACAAATAATTTTTATGTTTTAGAAGATGATAGCACACAGCTATGTTATATTAAAAAAAGACAGCATGAATATTTGATAAACCATTATAAATACAATATTGAAGTACAACCCGAAAAATACTTTTATTCACTGTTATTATTGTTTAAACCATGGAGAGATTTATCAGAATTAAAATTAGAATACTTATGCAGAAGCATTTATAAATATACAATCGTAACTAGCATTACGTTATCATGAAAAAATTTATCAAGATCAAAAATGTCTGAAAGATATGAAAGAAGCTATTGAAAAACGTATGGACGAAGCAATACCAGAAAAACAAAATAAACAATCTAATGATGAAACAGAATTTATTGCTTTCGAAGCTGGAAATGCTATGCAAGAATTTAGAGATATAAATAAGACAAGTACAGTAAATCTTCCTAAATTAATTTCTGAACTAAACAATGATCAAAAAAGAGTATTCGATAAAGTGATAAACACTATTAATTCCGATACAGAATGCTTAAGATATTATGTGAGTGGTGAAGGCGGAACTGGCAAAAGTCACCTTATAAAAGTAATTAAATGTTGGGTTCAAGAAACTCTTAAGAAAGATGTTGCAATAGTTGCACCTACAGGCATTGCTGCTCTTAATATTGATGGACTTACTTTTCACCGACTTTTCCAACTACCAGTAGAACATGGCTATACTCCAAAATATAGACAATTATCCGATGCTGTTTTAAAAACATTAAGAGATGAATTGAAAAATACTATTCTTTTTATAATCGATGAAATATCAATGGTATCAAATATTACTTTTATGTATATAAACCTTCGATTAATTGAAATATTTAATACTTTTGACGGATGGTTTGGTAGAAAACATATATTATTATTTGGTGATTTATTACAATTACCTCCGGTACACGAAGAGCCTGCTTTTATAAAAATAAATAAACAAAAAGCAGAGAAGTACTTAGGCTCATTAGGAGCTACAAATATATGGAATGATTTATTTACCTATGATGAACTTGGAATAAATATGCGTCAGCAAGACGATGTTAATTATAGAGAAATATTGTCTAGAATTAGACTAGGAATTGTAACAGATTATGACACTAAAATACTAAATTCTAAAAAAATCAATTTTGTATCTACGTTGTGGAATGAGAAACTAAATGAAATATGTAATTATCTTACCAAACTATCAAGCGATACAGTATGTTTACTACCAACTAGAGACCCTCTAATCAGAGTCGCGAAATAACGTCAATAAGGTTAGGTCGGTGACCATTTTTCAGCAAAAACCGGAAGTAGCGATTATAGTACATTGTGTAACACGTGGGGGCTAGTGTTATGGCGCGAAGGGCGCGAAAGCACGAGCGAAGCGAGTGCGTTATTCGCACCCGTCCCGCGCTATATACACTATACTCCCACTAGTTACTCATAATATTTTATGTCACGCGGTTCGCGTGACATAATAGTACATTGTGTAACAGTGGGGGAAAGTTGTTTATTGTGGGGACGGGCGCGACGGCACGACCGAAGCGAGTGCGTACGCGCGCCCGTGTCGACCTATAAACAAATATGTCCCCACTGTTACACATAGAATTTTTCTTTGTGTAGGGCACATTACGTGCACGCTTGAAGAAAAATATAATACTACTGCACGTACGAGCACCATCGCAGTTGCAATGAAAAGACTATGATTGTGATACATTAACACCTAACACATGTGAATCTAAATACAGTTATCAGAAAGAAATTACATTATTATATTTTTTAAATTAATACTGTATTTTATAAAATTATATTTTCTAAAATGACTGGTTGTTCTGCGCCAGACTGCAATAATTCTGTAAAAAAGGGTTATATTATGAAAGTCTTTCCTCGTAATCCTGAAAAAAGAGCAAAATGGGCAGCGAATGTAGGTCGACTTAAATTTGACGCCATGAATATTTCCGGTTTTTGCTGAAAAATGTCAGCACCAATCAAATTTGGAAACGTTATTTCGCGACTCTGATTAGAGGGTCTCTACTACCAACTACCAATTTATGTAATGTATTAAATACTGCAATGTTAGAACGTATACCTTCTGAAAACATTTCATTGTTAGCACAAGACATTACCGATTGTCCAATATATTTAAAAAAAAATGTTTTGAAAACTATTGATATAAATGATGCTGATAATACAAAAATTGGTGGACTTGCAAAAGAAATAATTGTAAAAATAGGAGCAAAAATAATCGATGAAATATTGATATTACATTAGGACTCGTTAATAGAACTATTGCTACGATTGTTGGAACTTCACGTGATACTGATAATAATATAGAATCGTTAATAATTACTTTACCAAATGGAAAACAACACATCAGAAACCGTACAAGCATAAAATTTCAAATAATGGACAAAGCATATGTTATACGAAAACAGTTTGCTATAACATTGAGTTATGGAATAACTATTCATAAAAGTCAAGGCTTAAGTTTAAAATCAGCTGTTATTGATATTGGATATTCTGTATTTACTTGCGGTCAAACATACGTAGCTTTATCACGTCTCACATCTATTGAAGAATTACATTTGATAAATTATGATCCAGCATCTGTTAAAGCTAATGAATTGGCCATTATTGAATATAATCGTTTAAGAAAATTATATTATCAAAATGCAGAAAATATTGATATACAACAGAACAAATGTAATAAAATTAAAAATAATACATTCTTCAAGGGCGAATGAGAGTGCAGCATTGCTCTTGATACGCAATAAATAATAACTCTTATTATTGAATTAAATTGAAAATATCATTTATTCAATAATGGAACATAATATATACGTTTCGACTCATATCGAGTCATCTTCAGTATAACATTTCCAAAATAAAATATATTAAAATAATATTTGTGAGACACATTACATCAAATTGGCAGAAAAGATGTTATAATCTCACAAATCACAGTAAATCTCAATCATTGAATAAAGTTGTAGAAATAAATAATTATAGAATATCAAAATTTTTTCCGTTTTAGTATAAAACGAACCTGACGATGTCCTGTCATTGTAACGACTGAAGTTGAGTCGTCAAATGAAATGAAAACTTTAATTAATGATTATATCGGTAGCAAAAATGTTTTAAATTCTGTTAATATTAGACATTTTCTCGGTGAACCGTTTTCAATTAATACTCAACAAGATGCTGCAGAATTTTTAACATCACTTTGTGACAAAATTACAATTCTCAAAGATATTATAGGATATGATTTCTCTATTACTATTTACTGCGTAAAATGTAATTATACAAAAACAAAAATAGAACAAAATTTAATAGAAGCACTTACGATTCCTACATTTTCTTCAAAAAGTATAAATTTGCAAAATTTAATAAAACACAATTTTTTACATTGGTCCTCTATTGAAGGAACGTGTGAAAATTGTAATGAAAATGGTCAATTAAAAATTAAATATAATTTTCATTTTACTAAACAAATAATTATATTACAATTAATATCATTTTCGTGTGATAAAAAAGGTATATCAAAAATTACTAACAATAATGTAAGCATATTTTGTAGGCGGTTGCTTGTTTTGCGTGATCGTGCCTGTCTCGAACGTTCTGTCCTTTCACGTGAGCAGAAGATGCGAGAGAAGATTCTCGAAGTAGCGCGGTTTTCCAAATTCGGCGATTGGCCGTGCGCGATCTCGTGATCACGCTTAATTGGCTGCTGCTTTGTGCCCCCGCGAGGAGGGGAGGAGGCCGGGGACGTGAGCGTCCGAGGTCCTCAGTCTAAATTTAAAATCCTGACAAGTAACGTGTCTACGAAAAATCTCGAAAGATTCCCCCACAGAAATTCAGAAGTGGGATACGGATTCGGTGCGACCGAACCGCGAGCTATCCTTTCGATTAAGATTCGGATTCGGTGCGACCGAACCTCGGGCTATCTTTTCGATTGAGAAACGGATTTTCGCGACGCGAGTGTGGCACGGACAAAAGACAAGTTTTCTCTTCGTGGCTGTGAGCGCGAAGTAGAGTACCGACTTTTGGCGGGAAGTGGTGACTGCGACGTGATCTGTGTGTGTGAATTACGTGCAAGTCTTCTTCGCTGCGGGCGAAGCACCGACGGTTCTGTGTGAACGCCGCCATTATATTGTTCTGTGTGCTGTGCGTGCCGAGTCGCCATGGATGCGTTAGAAGGAAACGACTTCACAGTAGCCGAATTGAAGGACGCCCTTCGTGAAAGAAAACTGCCCACCGGAGGAGCGAAGGCAGAATTGATTATGCGGTTGGAAGCTGTTGATGAGGACATTTGGACGATCTTGGACGAGAGGCGAAATCAAGCGCCGCTGGCGGAAGGCGCGTCAGCGTCGACGGCCGAACAGGAAGTGGTAGAAGACGCCATGATGAGAAACGGCGGAATAGCTGCGCGTGAATAGAGACCCTCTAATCAGAGTCGCGAAATAACGTTTCCAAATTTGATTGGTGCTGACATTTTTCAGCAAAAACCGAAAATAGTCATGGCGTCAAATTTAAGTCGACCTACATTCGCTGCCCATTTTGCTCTTTTTTCAGGATTACGAGAAAAGACTTTCATAATATAACCCTTTTTTACAGAATTATTGCAGTCTGGCGCAGAACAACCAGTCATTTTAGAAAATATAATTTTATAAAATACAGTATTAATTTAAAAAATATAATAATGTAATTTCTTTCTGATAACTGTATTTAAATTCACATGTGTTAGGTGTTAATGTATCACAATCATGGTCTTTTCATTGCAACTGCGATGGTGCTCGTACGTGCAGTAGTATTATATTTTTCTTCAAGCGTGCACGTAATGTGCCCTACACAAAGAAAAATTCTATGTGTAACAGTGGGGACATATTTGTTTATAGGTCGACACGGGCGCGCGTACGCACTCGCTTCGGTCGTGCCGTCGCGCCCGTCCCCACAATAAACAACTTTCCCCCATTGTTACACAATGTACTAATATGTCACGCGAACCGCGTGACATAAAATATTATGACATTGTTGACATGCGCCTGCAAAATCAAGCACGCGTTATGAATTTTCAGTCGAAGACTGATTTGCTGAAGGCTTTTGAAAAAGTCAACCCTGTGATTAAGCGGTTCAACGACCCGAAGCTAAAGAAGGATGGCCTGAAATCCTCTGATGCAAGGACGGAGACGTCATCTGTGAAAGGTAAATCGACGAAGTGCTACAAGTATCAGGAGACGGGACACATCGCTACACATTGCAAGCGTCCGGTGATGACTGCGTCGGTGGAGAGGAGAGCCTGCTTTGTCTGTGGTTCCGTGAAACATCTAGCGAGAGACTGTTCAGAGCGTAAACAACCTGCATCGGCGTCGAAGGCTGGGAAAGGATCTGCGCAGACAACGTCGACGAACGTGATAGTTGAACACGTTGAACTTCCGAAACCGTATGTAGTGACATTGAAAGTCAGCCCTGACGGAAAAACTGGTAATGTAGATGCGTTTGAAATAGATGCGGTTATTGACTCCGGGTCGCCAATCAGTCTTGTGCGAGATAGCGTTGTCAAAAATGAATTTTGTAACCCCGTGATAGAAGATACTGGTAAATTCTGTGGAATAAATAGTTCGCGTCTTGAAATATTGAATATTTTCTATGGCGAGATAGAAGTAAAAGGCGTGCGTATAAAAATAAAATTATTTTGTAGGCGGTTGCTTGTTTTGCGTGATCGTGCCTGTCTCGAACGTTCTGTCCTTTCACGTGAGCAGGAGATGCGAGAGAAGATTCTCGAAGTAACGCGGTTTTCCAAATTCGGCGATTGGCCGTGCGCGATCTCGCGATCACGCTTAATTGGCTGCTGCCCTGTGCCCCCGCGAGAAGGGGAGGAGGCCGGGGACGTGAGCGTCCGAGGTCCTCAGTCTAAATTTAAAATCCTGACAAGTAACGTGTCTACGAAAAATCTCGAAAGATTTCCCCACAATAAGTACAATATTAAAAGTGTACCTTCTGATAAAATATCTATTGGAGAAGGTTTATACAGAGTATGTAGTGCTATATATCATCATAGAAATAGTGTAAATTCAGGTCATTATATGAATATGTTAAGAATAGGAAAAACAAACAAATCAAAATGGATTTATGTCAGTGATCAAACAATTTTACGTAAGCAATGGCCCCGTGGTAGTAAAGATGCATACATGTTCTTCTTAGAAAAATTGAAATAATTAAAATAAAAACAAGAAGTGAATAAAACAAACAAAAGAAAAAGCAGTTTAAAAAAAGATTCTTTTTTTATTCTGCTTGTTTTCAATTATTCAATATTTAATGTAATTTTTAAATAGATCGAAACATTTTTATTTTTTAATTGTAAGATAAAAATGTTTCGATCTATTTAAAAATTACATTGAATATTATTTAAAACGAAACTAACATAATATTAAAATTTCAAACTGATTGACCATGTAATTAAAAAAAAAGAGAGCTACAGTTAGAGTTTTATGCATGGTGTTTTATAGCATTATCATATGTGAGTTTGTTATAGAAATTAAATACAAATGATTAAAAAAAATGTCATATAAAAAATGAAATACCTTAATTTATTGTACTGAATTTCTATAATATATTATATTGTTAAATGTAAGTAATTTAATATAGTACAATATTGTAAAGTATAAAAATGCTGTGCATCACATTTTTTAACCACACCGAATATTTGTATATCCGATAGTCCGCAGTCTATAAAGTGGGACGGAAAAATGTGCTGCATTGCACTTTTTAATAAAGAAAAATAAAATAAACCGTTATAGGCGGTATTTCTTTCCTTGTTTGTTTGACAATATACGGTCGGTACAAAATTATTAAATAAAATAAAATTTAACCAACAAATATAATTAATATTTTATTTTAATATATATATTATATATTTACAATATTTATTAATACTTATTTATTATTATAGGATTGCCTCGTCCGCTTCTTCCTCCTCTGTATCCTCTTCCTCTGTATCCTCTTCCTCTATATCCTCCTCTATAACTTCTTCTGTATTCTCTAAATCTTCCTCTAAATAAAAATTCAGAATTAAATAGTAACTACTTCATTAATTATCTTAATTAAAATACATGATATATAAAATAGCTAAAAAATATAAATTAAATGAAATAAATAAAAAGGATTTCGAGAAAAAAAAATCCATTTAATGTTAATTATATTCAACAATTACAGACTAATAAAATAAAAATAAGAGTGTCAAATACAAACAAATCGATTCTATTGAGTCATTCTTAATATTAACATATAATTAAAATTAAATTATAAACAGCTCAAATAAATTAACAAATTAAAATTAACAATAAACCTCCCAGGTCAAGAATAAATTGAGCAATGATGGTTGTTAAATATATCTATAAATTTATTATAATGATAACATTAATATATGATACGTTTCGACTTCACAGAGTCCTCATCAGCCGTAAAAAACCCCTTAACAGATGAAACCAATTTCCTCTTAAGACATCCGAAATTATTACGACCACACTATATGTCCTAACTGTGCAGATGGTCACACGTTAGTGACAAAGATTCAATACATATCCAGTCAACTAGACCCCCCCCCCTCCACCCCACCCACATGTTTACATATAATATTAATTATAAACATAATGGTTCCTAACGATTAAACTAAAGAGAGATATAATCAGGGCTGGGTAATATTTAAAATAGTTCCATTTTAAATACATATTTAAAATGGAAATGGCATTTTGCATTTTCCATTTTAAATAGTTTTTTGGAAAACCATTTCCATTTTACATTTGAAATGGAATCATGTCTATCATTTAACCATTTATAAAATAGGTAAATGGTTTTTTTATGTATTCATAAATTTTCCCTTAAGAAGAATCAAGTATCGTGGTTGGTGAGAACACAATTTCTTCTATGACGATGTTGTCTGATACATTTAAAAAACAATTGTTACTCAAAGCAAATAGTGCGTTTATTAAATTAAATAAAACTGTATTACTGTAAAATGTATTTTTTTAAACAAATATTAAAATCTTTTTAGGACTGTATAATGATAAACAACAATAAGAAGAAGGAAGTTAACAGTCAAAGCTGGATCACAATGCTTATTATAATTATGTGCGAATTTTGTATACTGCGTATGTAGTACTCCCATATAAATATTATTTATCATTATACAGTCTTAAAAAGATTTTAATATTTGTTAATACACGTCGATCCTGAAAAAGACGTTATTCCTACTTTAGATAAATATTGCGAAGAATATTACTACGTCGATTCCCTCCCCCATCAGGAGTCTATCGATATTCGTAAAAATTTCTTGCAAATACTGAGATACGCGTATATCTCTATATATAGAATCTCGATTTAATAATTTACACAGGCGTCTAAGGTAGGTTTCCACTACAATACCTTACTGATGAGTCCAATAGTGGAAACCTGGACGAAACACCAAAATTATTAATATTTTTCGCAATACATAAGAATTACAGAATTTTAAATACGAAAATTAAAAATTAACCTTTTCAGATTTTAATATGTCATTCAAAACTATTAAGATCCATGATGCTATGAGCATCAAAAATTGTTAATCAATTAAAGTTCGTGATATTACTGCGGTAGTAAGTATGTATGCGCGCGTCAATGCTGAAAAACTGTCAGCGTCGCGATTTATATGGAGCGACTACATACGCAGTATACGAAATTCACACATAATTATAATAAGCATTATGATCCAGCTTTGACTGTTATTGACTTCCTTCTTCTTGTATTTTCTTTAATTTTTTATAATTATCCCAATAAATTGTGAATTAAACTGTAATATAAAATAGATATTAATTACAAATCCATGAATATCGATTTTTATTAAAAAAATGGATGTTCCAGCATTATGCAAAGTAATTTCCAACATAAAATACTTAAAAATATGTATACCAAGTAAGACCATTTTGCATTTGAAAACCATTTAAAATTCCCATTTACCTATTTTATATTTAAAATGGATTAAAAGAATCTATTTTACATTTTGTATTTTAAATACTCTTTTCAAAAGTATTTTATATTTGGTATTTTAAATAGAATTCGAAAGGCATTTTACCCAGCCCTGGATATAATAACGTTTACTAATTTATTTTAGATAGGTAACCAATTTCGATGGTTCAAATATGTACGCATAGATTAACTCGCAATCTAATGCAGTTCTATTATTTAAATACATTTTTGTGAACAAACGTATTCAGTTAAATATGAGTTCATTTAGATGTTACAGTAAACTTCTTTTTAACTAGTCCAAAAGATAAAATATTCGGAAAATAAATTTGAGTGCATGATAGTTGCAAATGTAATAAATAGTATAGTCAAAATATATGAAAATAGTTAAAATATAAAATTTATAGTTAATAATATAAATTTTTATTGATGTAATCAAGCAAGCTTGCAATCAGATATTGTTATGTGATTAAACTATGTTTAATTTATATGTACAAAATTCATTATACATATTAATAAAAATCTATATTATTAACTACAATACAAATTTTATATTTTGACTTTTCATATATTCTGACTATTATTCATTAGTAATTTTCTTATTTTGATATTATTCATTACACTTGTAACTATCCAAATTTATTTTCCGAAAATTTTTTATATTTTGTATTAGTTAAAAAGAATCTTAATTAAAAAGAATCTACTTAAAAAAAACATCTAAACATTTAAATAACAGGAATTACTGCATTGGATTGCGAGTTAATCTATGCGCACATATTTGAACCATTGAAATCGCGGTCATCTAAAATAAAAGTCGTTATGGTATATATAGTGGAGTGCAATTAGACAAAAAACGGCTATTATTAAGGAATAATTCCACGCAGCATGAATTTCAATGAAACCTTTTGGATTATCTTCTAATTGGTATTAGAAAAAAAGTTTACCTCTTTAAAATGTGCTCTTTTTAAAAATTGTTAAAAAAATTTGCAAAAAGTGAATTTTTTCACATTTTTACGGTAACAATTCAATATCTCGAGAAGTTAATCAAATTTATCATTGAAAATGTGTGTCCTTATGTTTTTGGGGTCGCTAAAAACGAATTTGATATTATTTTTTCAAAATTCAAAATTGCGGATGCGTAATGACAGTTGCAAGCATGAAAATAATGTTTCTTTGACAATAATATTGCAGTATTTTGTCGTAATCGCATAAGGCAATTATAATTGAAATAAATGGGAGAAAAACATATTGCGTTGTTGTTGTTGATAAAAATTTATTATAATTATTATTATTATCAAATAAACAATCGTGAATTATAAGGCTATAAAGAGTCAAACGCAGTTGAACATGCGAAAAATTAATTTAATCTTACAATTAAAAATACAGTCGAACGTTTCGGTCTGTGATTTAGACCATCTTCAGCGACCAAGTGATAATAAATACAAAGCTCCATATACTCCAAGTTATAATGCCAATTGAAAAACAATTATTGTTAATTAACAAAATGTTTCCGTGCACCAACCAGAGGTAAAAGCATCGTGTGAAGATGTGTAGCAACATTTTTTAAAAAACAGTAATATGTCTGTAAAAAGACAGTTAATAACATATATTATTCTATTAAAAATTACCCAGAGAAAATTAAAATAAAAAATTTTTTAATATTTAAACACTCACCCTTGTTGGTAGACAAAAACATAATTACACAATTTAAATTCATAATTCCATAAATTTAGACTGACTAAACATATATGTGACCGTATTCATCAGAAGGAAACGATACAATGAGGAACGTTAAATTATTGACAACAAAATAAATTAAAAATAAATGATTAGGTCAAATCATACTGTTGTCAATTTTTCTAAAATATCTATCTATGTACGACCGATCAAGACCTTCTGTGTCAGTTTTTAAATTTAAACCATTGTTTTGAGATTTTATATGTAACATTTCAGAAATTAATCGCTTGTGATAAAAACTTTCATCATCCAAAACTTCCACATTATTCCAATCAAAATCATGACCATGCTGCAACCTATGTTCAGTGATTACAGATCTAAAGGATGTATTTCTCCGTATATGACTACGATGTTCGTTAACTCTTGTTTTCAGCATTCTCTTTGTCTATCCAACATAAGTAGCATCACAGTCACCACACTGAATGTTATATACAACGTAGTTTATATGACAAGATCCAACTTAAAATTGAATTCATAAAGTTTTGTATTAGACATGACATTATACCAACACATTTGAACAATATTGTTAAATTTAATATACATCTAAACGGTTCTAAATCTATTATTATTTTTAATAATTCAAAAGTTATGTTTGTAAGGAAAATATTAAAGTTAGAACTTAAAGACGCTTTTAGATGTAGAACTAAGTTACAAAATGAAATTTTCCATATAATGTGTAGGATCGAGAACAGTCTTCCTGTGTATTTATGTAATAAATTGTTCCGTTTACAAAATAAAAAATTAATCAAGGAATATAAGAAAAATAGATATAAAATGATTAGGAAAATGAGTATGTTAAAGAATACAAAGGATTGTAGCTTCAGAAATAAAATTAAAGATATCAGATATTTTTGGAATTATAATAATGGGATTGACAATTCTAATGATGACTTTAAACATTTTTCATACACTTTTAATAAATTGATCAATTATAAGGAAGTTTGTATAAATCCAACAGAATTTAATATTAGTTGTTTAGATTTCGCGCCTTGTTTTAATTTTCTTGGCGCCAGCATGCATTGTATTACGTTTAGAGTCGATGGCGCTAGATGTATGGCGCTTAGAGCGGGCGGCGCTGATGCACACAGATTGTCGGTGGCGCTAGATTATCGTTTAGTCAGTTAAAAAAATTTTAAGTTTTCGTTCGTTAAAGGAGACATGTGCTCTCAGTTTTCTTGTATAAAGGACGCATTCCTGTAGTCATTCAATAAAGGTTATATCATTTTCAACAAGATCAAAAGTTATTAATTTAACGGGGATCGCACGTACGCAAACATTTGATACGAAGAGTGGCATACATGGCAAGACTTACAGTTTGGTTAAGTCGGAACATTTTTTGGTCCTTCGAGTCAGGATATAACGGACACAGGATACAACGAATAACGAACAACGGATACATCGGATATAGAGCTACGGATACACGTTCTAGCAAGCATAACCTTTAACGTGATTACCACATTAAGGTGAAACGTTTAGATACTTTGAGAAATACAGTAAGGCAAATAAGATACACCATTAAGGTTACTATAGAAGTCAGTGTCATTACGAGGCATTTTCAGAAATAATACACAATGGCTGAAAACGAGTTGAGCAAGTTAAAGAAGCGTCGCGGTCTAGTTAAAGCATCTCTCACGAGATTTAAAACTTTCTTAGACGATTATGTACACGATCGCGATTATTATGTCTTAAAGGTTCGTCTTGAAAGGGCAAATCTTCTGCTCGCAGAATTTGAAGAAGTGCATATGGCAATCGAATTAGCTGAAAATGCCAATGATGACGCATCTAGACAACTATTTGAGGATAGTTATTACGAGACCATAGCCAAGGGCGCAAAACCAATTAGATTCTGGAAGAAACAGTGTAGCTTCGACCATTGATGCTCAGCATAATACAGATATGCAAGCAATGCAGACTCAATTATCAAACTTAACGTCAAATAACAGTAGTATTAAGCTTCCCACTATAAACTTGTCGAAATTTGATGGCAAATACGAGGAGTGGTTAAGTTTTGAAGACACATTCAATGCCTTAGTTCACAGTAACGTAAAAATTCAGACAGTACAAAAGTTCAATTATTTGAAATCACACATGCTTGGTGGGCAACGCAGCTCACATTATTCAGTCATTAACTTCAACTGCAGAGAATTATGAAATCGCATGGAACTTATTAAAAGAGAGATATAGCAATAAACGCATTATCATTCAAAATCACGTTAGAGCATTATTCGATTTGCAAGTTGTAACTAAAGAGTCTTCACTGGGTTTGAGTACTTTGATCGACACTGCACTTAAACACATACATTCTTTGCAGGCTTTAGAGCAGCCAGTGATTGGCTGGGATGCATTACTCTTACATTTGATAGGTTCAAAGGTAGACAAGAAAACACAGATGGAATGGGAGAAATCTCTAGATGGCTCAGAGATGCCCACATTAGAACAATACTTAAAATTCTTGCGTAATAGATGTCATGTTTTAGAAGCGATACCCAAGGATGCTGCGAATGCAGCGAATCAAAAGCAATTAAATGCGAATAAGCTAACATCAAGCAGACGTTACTTGAAACACAGAGTAAGGTTAAGTGTCATGTTTGTGGAAAGAATCACAACATACAAAACTGCGAAGAGTTCCAGGCTATGAGTCAAGGTAAGAAATCAGATGCTATAAAGAAGGCAGGTTTGTGCTTTAATTGTTTCAGAGCAAATCACAAGGTTTCCGCATGTAAAGCAAGTAGTTGCAGGAAGTGTGATCGTAGGCATCATACTTTATTACACCCGCTTAATTCAAAGGATACTCATACAGCAAGCGGAGAAAATGCTTATCAGGAAGAGCAAAACAAGACTCAAGATTCTAAACCAGTTAGTCAGATTTTAAGCTCACAATTGAGTGACACTTCACACATTTTATTATCTACAGCCGTAGTAGATATCGCTGATGTTACAGGAAAATTCCACTCATGTAGAGTAGTTTTAGATTCGGGATCTCAATCGAATTTTATTGCGGAACAATGTTGTGATAAGTTGAAATTATTCAAAACCAATGTAAATGTTCCCGTCAAGGGAATTGGAGAAACACTTTCACAAATTAAGTTGTCGACAAATGTTATCGTCAAATCCAGAATTGATGCATTCACACTTAAGCTGAATTGTTTAGTTATTCGTAAGTTAACAGATTTTTTACCGTCAAGGACAATTGATCGTGAATCACTTGGCATTCCTAAAAATGTAAGGTTAGCACATCCTGGATTTGATCGACCGTCGCATATTGATATGCTTATTGGCGCTAAATACTTCTATCAGTTACTATGTATAGGACAGATTAAATTAAATTCTTGTTCAACTATGTTACAAAAAACAAAGTTCGGTTGGATAGTTTCTGGCAAGATTAAATCTCTTGAACCTCTAACAACTAGTTTATGCCATATCTCTCGAGGTACACTGGACGATGCTGTGCAAAGATTCTGGGAAATAGAAGAGCTACCAGCTAAACGGATATTATCACCGGAAGATGAGAAATGTGAACAACATTATAAGGAAACTTTCAAGAGATTATCTTCTGGACGTTTTTCAGTAAGATTACCTTTCAATAATCAAAGGAAGAAATTAGGCGAGTCATATGAGATAGCGTTAAGACGATTGCTAAGTTTAGAAAGAAGATTAAACGCAAGGCCTGAATTATACGAGGATTACCGAAGTTTCCTTCGGGAATATGAAGCTCTTGGACACATGACTGAGGTCAAGGAAGTAAACAAGAAAGAAGGATATTTTCTTCCTCATCATTCTGTTATAAAGGAATCCAGTACTACAACCAGACTCAGAGTAGTTTTTAACGCGTCAGCTAAAACCACTAGTGGCGTCTCATTGAATGACATATTATTTAGTGGTCCAACAGTTCAACAGGACCTTCTGTCTATTGTGCTAAGATTTCGTTTGCACTATATAGTTTTTACAGCAGACATTCAGAAGATGTACAGACAAGTACTCATACATCCAGAAGATCGTTTACATCAGAGGATCTTGTGGAGAAATAATTCTCAAGAAATCATTCGAAGTTATGAGCTCAACACGATAACGTATGGATTGTC
>NW_017278641.1:90074-93206 GCF_001594065.2 Cyphomyrmex costatus | reverse complement strand
AACAATCAACAAGGTTACTTTATGGTCAGATTCAATCATAGCTCTACATTGGATTCACACACCTCCATATCGTTTGAAAACCTTTGTGGCTAATCGTGTAGCTGCTATCCAAGAGATAACAGCATCATTTAATTGGAGGCATGTAGCATCACACGATAATCCAGCTGATCTATTGTCGAGAGGTGCTTTTCCATCGCAGCTTATTAATCATACAATGTGGATTCATGGACCTTCATCCATGAATCAAACCAATTGATGGTTATCGGAAAACGAATCAAATTGGCCAACTTTTACTCCTACATTAGCTGAGATTCCAGAACAGCGAGCAGCCATCAACTTGAAGGTGGAAAGAAATTTCGAATTGTTGCAACGGTTCTCGTCCATTGTGGTGCTTCGCAGGGTTGTGGCATGGTGTTTTAGATTCATTAGTAATTGTCGCTCAAAATACAAGGTTCAAGGGAACTTAGTCAGCTCTGAATTAGATCATGCAATGTCTATTATAATCAAATTTGTTCAAGGTGAATCATTTTCACATGAAATACGTTTATTAGAAACAGGAAACAATCTTAAGGGTAATAGTAAACTCATATCATTGCGCCCATTTCTAGATTCTACTGGAATATTACGAGTTGGAGGTAGACTTAAGTATTCAGACTTAAGTTACGATCAAAAACATCAAATCATTCTACCAGAAAAGCACCATGTAACAGACTTGATTATACAGCATACTCATAAACTGCAACTACATGCAGGACCGCAAGCATACTCTGTATTGTATTCGACAAAAATTTTGGCCCATTAATGGGAAAAATCAAGTTAAAAGGATTATCCGTAAATGTGTAGCTTGTTTTAAGGCAAGACCGCGTTTGCTGGAATATACCATGGGCGATCTTCCAAGGGACCGGTTTGTGTGTTCCCGACCGTTTGCAAATTCTGGAGTCGATTATTGCGGCCCTTTTTTTGATAAAGGAAAAAATTCATCGCAACCGCGGTAAAATCAAAGTTTATGTTAGCGTTTTTATATGTTTATTATCTAAAGCAGTTCATTTAGAGTTAGTTAGCGATTTAACTACAGAGTCATTTCTAGCCACATTGTTACGTCCCGATTGGTTCACGATGCTTATGCTGCGGAAGAGACGCGTCGCGGGGAGAAGGGGGGACGCGAGCGCGGAGCGGGGCGCGCGGGGTGAAACCTCGGCTCCTCAGCTGATTCGACTGTTTAGTTTAAATTGGCAGGCTGCTGTCACCAGTGCCTACGAAAGGCACAATATTATGTCTTTATCTTCTAAATAGTAATCTCTGTAGCAAAGTTTTATTGACTATGTTTTCCTGAGTCTTGACGAAAATTATCTTTCTTTAAAATGCCCATTGTATCCTCTATATAAAAATTAAATTGAGAGATTTGAGGAAGCGTCAGAGTCTTGTACCATATAGAGATGGCATTCATGGTTCATCATATAGCTTCACTCATATACGTCTCTCTTTGGGGAAGATAGGAGGGGGTAATAGAAAAGAAGTGAAATTATTAGAAATGCAAAACAGAGGTCATCGACCATTTATAGTAATATATATATATTTATGGTTAGAGTATTGATTATGAAAATAGAATATTAATAAAACAATAAAAATGGTATAAATTAGTATAATAAGGTAAAGAAAATATAATAATATTTTAAAAGTAAGAGATATTTCATCTATATTTTAATTGTTGAAACCGGTATTCTGATATGTTTCTTTAATTTTTCCTACTCGTTATGAGCATAGGCCGAGTCGGCTTCCTCACCGGCGCCACGCAAACAGGCGGAGGGGTGCGGGGACGAGGCCCTGGTCGCGGGATCGATTTTATCGGCTCCTTCGCAGGTTGTTGTTCTTTCGCGGCCGGGTTCCTCGCGTTGTCCTGGGGTTCCGGGGGCCCAGTAGATAAAGGTCCCTCCCTGTGTATATTCTTTTATGACCTCCCGTATTCGGACCTTCGTACCACCCCTCTTACTCCTTATTCGCCTCTTTCTGAGCTTCTTGGGCATCTATTGAATTTAACGAAAATTCTGAAAGTGTGCCTCCTCGAAAGTAATTCCAGCATTTGAACTAACTCTAATCTGATCGTAGATGGTTACCGCTTCAAATTGTAAATTCGTTAATTTAAACGTTAGGCAGAAAATATTATAACCCGAATGTGAAATGGAAACTTTCTGAGCATAATGCAAAATATTCTAAGCGGTGGCATCAGTATTCTGAGAGTACGATTAAGTATTCTGGCAATTTAGATATGATTCTCGTTACAAGAATAACATTTATGGTCTCCGGTGAAGGAGAAAATATCTTGAATTGTAATTTTCGCGCGGCCAAGGTTTTGATGTCTTTAGTGATTATTGTTTTATTTGTAAGTCTAAATTTCGGTATTACCGATATAAAAGAAGATATTTTGCGGTATTATTGCTATACTAGAGATTTACGTTTAAGAATAATATGAAGCGTTCTAATTCTGAGTGTAAGTCTCAATGCACATACGAATGTTGTTAGAAATAATTTCTCTTTATAAGATAATAAAAATTCTCTAGTAGTTGAGAGTGCTTTGAATATATAATTTCCTGGATTTTAAAATTTGTTAAAGGTTCCTCAAGTTTGAGTGAAATATATGTCAAAGTGTAATGACTTTTAATAAGGAATATTCTAAGTGCGACATGAGAGAATTTATTTCAAGTATTCCTATCTTATATCTACTATGCAAAGGTAGTGAGAGTTAATACATTAACTTTTGAACGCCGAAAAGGCGCGGACAAAAGTTGGCCAAGTATAGGAAGGAGGTCAGATTGATTCCTGGACGCCAAAAGGCGCGGACAAGAATCGGCTGTGATATGATACTTTGCAGAAAGGAAGCCGCAGAAACGCCTTTCGGCGCGAGGTATAGTTACCTTGTCTTTGGCCGTTTTGTAATAGGAATAGGTACGCTCCGCTGGAATCGGCGCGTTTATATACAGACCGCTTAGTAGCGTCTCGCGGTAAAGGGATGTTATTTCCTTGACTGTCTTGTGTCCGTGTAAGGATCTTCTAGAAATTTCCTCAATTCTTAAATCGTTAATTTTTCCCTTAATTGTACAGAATTTTGAGGCGCGGGTGCGAGAGATCGATAGT
>NW_017278641.1:74255-89454 GCF_001594065.2 Cyphomyrmex costatus | reverse complement strand
TTTTTTTTTGTATTTTTATTTTTTATTTTTTTTAATATACAACTATTCTAATTTCGTTTAGTAGAGTAACGCGTTTTTTTTGTTTTAAAAGATCTACGAATTGATTTCCTTTTATGACGCAGTTTAGTATTGCGCTTTAAGCCCCAGCAGTAGTCCGCTAGCATATTTTGATCCCACACTCCTTGATATCTCTTCTCAACGTCCTTTAAGTCTTGATGCATTCTTTCACCCTGTTCTTCGCTGAAATTACCTAAATTTTCAGGAAAGTATTCAATATGTGAGTCCATAAAATGGAGTTTTAAATTCATCAAGCAATTCATCTTTTGAAAAGCTGTTACCATTCTTTCTGCAAGTTTTTTATATCCTGGAGTTTTTTTATTGCCTAAAAATTCTATACTTATCTCTCTGAAACTTTGCCACGCTTCCTTTTCTGTATCCGTCATTATTTCTTCAAAATGTTCATCACTAAATAAAGCTCTAATTTGTGGACCATCAAATACTCCTGCATTTATTTTTGCATCAGACAATTTTGGAAATTTTTCAAACAGGTATTTAAAAGCAACGCTATTTTGCACTTTCATGGCCTTCACAAATTGTTTAATCAAACCTAGTTTGATGTGGAGTGGTAGAAGCAAAACCTTTTCAACTGGTAATAAATTTTTTTTCAAGATGTTTTTAGAGCCTATCTCAAAATTATTTCTACATTGCCAATCTTTTTTTACATAATGCTTATCCCGTGCACGACTGTCCCACTCACACAAAAAACATGGGTACTTCGTAAAACCAGTTTGCTGTCCTAAAAAAATCCTAAAATTATAATTTTTAAATCTCCACATAGCAACCATTTATGTTCGTCGTATTTCAATTTTTTTAAAAGAAATTCTAGACTTTCATATTCTTCTTTCAAAATTGTAGAATGTGCAACTGGAATAGGAGCATATTCATTGCCATTGTTTAATAAAATTGCTTTGAAACTTCTTGTTGATGAATCCACAAAAAGTCGCCAATCAGTTGCATCGTAATTTATAGATTCAAATTCATTAATTAGACCCTTCACATCATTGCAAAAAACTAAATTGTTCTCTTTAGAAAAATATCTCCTAAATGGCAGATCTCTATCACGATAAAATGTAACTTTTGTTCCTTTGGTTAAGCATTGTTTTTCTTTTAATCTTGAGGCTAACAACTCTGCATTCTCTTTTGAAAGCCCTAAATCTCGAATTAAGTCACTTAACTCATCTTGGTTAAATTTTCCTTCTTCAGGTACATTTTCAGCTTCATACTTTTCCTCATCAGTTTTTTCAAAGTTACTCACAGATTCTTGTGAGTGACTTGCTTCATCTTGTATTTCATCATGATCAGATGACTCAATCTGAAGACGTGAACTAACTCTACTTTCTGAAACTGGTACAGGGAAAGTTACTGATGACACTTTTGGATATACGATACTTTTTATGTTCTTTGAGCTATAACCTGAAGTATTACAGGAACAAAAATAACAGTCTGTCCTGTGATTCTTAGGATTTTTCCAAATCATAGGGGTGGAAAAAATGTTGGCATTTTTAAGCCCCTTGTCATAGTCAAAAAGGTGAGTCTGACAAGTAGAACATATAACCTTTGGAGTCCAGTTGTTATCTAGCGAAGTTTTTAATTTATGAAAACACTTTTCATAACATTGCAGGGTCCTAGCATTTAAATTTCTCCGATTAACTTTCAGAACATACCGCCCACATACAACACAAAATGTGTCTCTACCATTACATTCAGACATTACTGTGTATTTATACTTACACAGAAATTTTAAGAAAAGAGGACAACAATGTCCACTATATTAAAAAAGAAATTTAACTTGATAGAATGAAGAGAAATTAAATTAAATTTTTTACAAAATAAGATTAAATTTATTACGTTTGTGACGTCCTGGTTTTTTATTGTGGGGTCGGACGTCGCGCGAGGGGCCCGTTTTGCTACTATCAATTGACCCACATGGTAGCTGGGGTCCGGTGGAGGACAAAACACCGCCAGGCGCATCAGCCGGTTGAAAGGCTGGTTGCTAATTATGGTCGGTTTTCCTTTGTGGGTTTCCGTGGGCTTAAACGACGGTTCCGCGTGTTCGGGTCGTCCGCGGCGAAGTACCTCCGCCTTCCTTACGTAGGGCTTGCCTCGTACCCAAACCGCTCCCGGCTCGTACGCCCCTAGGTTCCCGGGCACCGGGTGATACACTGGGACCTCCTGGTGGATCCAGTCGGGATCGAGTACAGCGCGCGGATCAAAATCGGCGGATCTATTGTACTCGCGCACTAGGCGCCGGTACGCCATCCTACGTCCTGAATCCCTTTTGCGGGGCATTTACCCTCTCCTGCAACCATTATCGTATGTGTGGGCTAACCTGGATTCGCAAGTGGACCAGCGATCGCTGTCGTTATTTTAAAACTAAATGGCTATCCCCGAGAGGAAGCGTAACCGGAAGAAACGGGGTGCGGCTTTGTGTTGTCGAAAGCCGCTGCAGCCCCGCTCCATAGGCGGCCGGAGTTTGTCTAGAAACTCACGGCGGCCCTTTCCGGGAAGGCCTCCGAGCACCTCGAACTCCAAGCCGAGATTCGAGTGACAAGCGAGCTAACGCGGTGGCGTCTTCAGGAGGAACGAGGGGCGGCTTTGTAGTTCCCGAAAGCCGCTAGAGCCTCGCTCCATAGGCGGCTGGAGTTTGTCTTAAACTCGCAGCGGCCGTTCCCAGAGAGGCCCCCGAAACAACCCGTTTTTAATATAATTTATCACTCTCCGAGAATCCAGATCACTGAACATTTATGGACACCACAGACGATCACGAAACACTTAGGCACTTCATTTGCCGAAACATTATGACACTAGAGAGGTAATCGAATTGAGCAGAAGAAAAGTTGAACAAAAAGAAAAGAAGTTTATTTCACTGGTTTTACTTACACAAAAAAAAAGAAAAAAGAAAAGAAAAATTGATTGTAATAACGCGAGTAAAGTGTTGATATATATATATATATTATGGGCACCGCCGATATTATTCGAGTTTATCGCTGCTTTAATAAAGAATACAAGAACCACGAATACAAGACAACCGGAGTGCAATGTAGAATACTAAGAACGAAGTGCGAATTTACTTGGAAACGAAGTATGACAACTGAAATACTATTAGATTGCGAAAAACGAAGTGCGCTGCGCTCTTAGTGGACACGGTTTATATACAAGTCAAGGGGTGATCCCCGCGAGGACAAGGGGGATTGTCCCTTCCGGAAGCTGCGTCACGAATTTCTGTTTCCAGAATTGTCTGGAAAATTCTCGGAACTTCTGTTTAGGTCGAATGGTGATGCTGAGCGGTGAGGGGAGTTGACCCCCCAAGGTGTAGCCTATTTACCTGTATCATTCTGTATTTTCCTATTTATTAATTTCTATTAATTTTCAATAATTAGCAGTTAATTTCGGGAAGCTACACATTGGTGGGCACAGCCCCCGCAAGGCACAACACTGTGGTGCAATTTCTGCATCTTATTGACTATTGGTTTAAGCGGTAATTCGCTCGAACAGTTGCTCTCGTTTTTATGCACGTACTTATGCCGTATGTATCGGCTCTTTGTTTCGGCTCGCTATGCCTCGTCGCGTTACCTCATTATTTATTTAGGAGGTTTTTAATTAAGATACTCAAGCGAAATGACTAGTATTTGTTGTTGCTATATTATTTATCGACTGATATTGATTTTATACTTAAGTGATTACAGGTTTTGAATAAACAATCTTTGATCCTTATATAATTAGTATTTGTGCCTTGATTTTGCACAAGTATATAGTTTTATGTTTATTCAAAGTGTGTCACTTGCTAATTTATTGTTCTATTTATTTTATATTCAGTTCGCTTAATTATATTAATACGATGCGCGCGCGCGCTTGAAGTATCGTTACAGCTGTTGATCATGTGATAAGCGTGTGATCACTTCTTGTAACGGGACGCTAGATGGTTGTTATGACAACCACTTCGCGTTGCCTGTTAGTGACGTTCGCCGTCTGTATATGTTTTTCGGCGGACGTTACAACGTTATAAGAACTACAACAGAAAATCAGTAGACAAAATTACCATAATAACCGTTATTGTACTTCAATTGTAGAAAATTTAATTCTTTAATTGAAATAGTCTTAAAGAGCATTTCGTTTATGGGGTGTCGTTTTATGGGTCGTAAGCATAGAGATATAAGAATAGAGGACGCGAGTGACCAAATTCAGCGATAGAGGAATAGAAAGAGGAAGGTGCAGAGAGACCCTTCTGTTTTCGTCTTCGAGCGCATGCGCAAACCGTGTGCAGGTATTTTCAGGTTATGTTCGCTTTCCTGTTTTCAAGCATTCAACGCGCACACACGCGCAGTTAGACAAGGACAGACGGGTCTCTTTGCATCGTTCTCTTTCTAAGTCTATGTCGCAGCCACTCACGTGTAATGTTACGGCTCGCGTCCTCTATTCTTATATCTTTATGGTCGTAAGGGTGTTTTTTGCAAATGCGTACAAATCCTGACGTGCTGGAGTAAAATACTCAACAGATTCGAATTCAGCACCCCAAAAAACATTTAAGAGAGGTACAGGAATCTTCCGCAGGTTGTTTTTTAAATTTGTGGTCCTGTGTAGTCTAGCCGGTAGAGTTCATATAGCCGCGCCGGCTCCGCGTGAGTTGCATTACGGCGCGAGTAACATGTATACAAAGATGCGGCGAGTTTTTCTTCCCGTGTTTTCGGTAGCCCGCTTCTTCGCGAGATTACTGAGAATCAACCGTTCGCGAAAGAAGCTATGTTTACTTAGGCTTCTTATTCGGAGTTGACGGAGCCATTACTTGTCAGATGAATATGCAAGTGTTCCCATGCTCGCTGGCGTACCACCGGTGTGTTTGAAACTGCATGGAAGTGCATTACCGAGATGCAACGCGGTTTTTCTTAGATACTGCCTGAGATTATCGATAATTTTCAGGTTTGACTAACTTAATCTTATTATTTCATGAATATCTTTTCGTTGGCAGTGGTGTTTTTATGTCTAAATGCATCCCTGTTGCATTTTTATCCCTAAGTAGTTGGCGCAGGCGCAGTTACGCTCGATTTGGTTTCGGTCGTTTAGACGCGTGTTACAAGCCTCTGTGTGTTCGTATTACTCACACTAGTTAAGTTAGTGTTCGCTGTGTAGTGACGGACGCGGTGCCGTATAGTAGGCGCATCGGACGTTACACACATTAAAACGATTTTTCAGTAGGAGAGGTAAATCAAACCTTATTTTATCTGATAATGCTACGAATTTTGTCGGCGCTAAAAATAAATTGCGTGAACTATATGATTTTATAAATACAAAGGAACATAAGGATACGATAACAAATTGGTTAAGCGAACAAGAAATTGTTTGGAGATTTATTCCACCACGGTCTCCTCATTTTGGAGGGATTTGGGAGGCTGCTGTGCGGTCTTTCAAACATCATTTACATCGCGTAACGAAAGATACTCTTTTTACCTTTGAGCAGTTTAACACACTTACTATTGAGATAGAGGCAGTCCTTAATTCTAGGCCATTAACGCCATTGTCATCGTGTCCAGATGATCTAAATGCATTGACTCCGAGTCATTTTTTGATTGGAGGACTACTCTCATCAATTCCAGAAGTTGATTTTACAGATACTCAAATAAACAGATTGTCTCAGTGGCAACACATTCAGAAGATCAAACGTGATTTCTGGAATCGTTGGAGTAAGGAGTACCTCAATGAATTAACACAGCGTACAAAATGGAGATCAAGTACAAATAACGTTAAGATAGGCGATTTAGTTATATTGCGAGAAGATAAGGTTCCTCCATTATATTGGCCTTTAGGTCGAATCACCGAACTTCATCCTGGTCAAGATGGTGTAGTTAGAGTCATTAGTGTTAAAACAACAACTGGAAATTACGAACGCACTGTAAAAAATGTTGCTCTGCTTCCTATTATCGAGGAATCATAATAATTGGTTGAACTAGATAGTTCAAGGGGGCAGAATGTTTAGATTTCGCGTCTTGTTTTAATTTTCTTGGCGCCAGCATGCATTGTATTACGTTTAGAGTCGATGGTGCTAGATGTATGGCGCTTAGAGCGAGCGGCGCTGATGTACACAGATTGTCGGTGGCGCTAGATTGTCGTTTAGTCAGTTAAGTTTAAGTTTTCGTTCGTTAAAAGGGAGACATGTGCTCTCAGTTTTTCTTGTAAAAAAAAGACGTATTCTTGTAGTCAAATCAATAAAGGTTATATCATTTTCAACAAGATCAAAGGTTATTAATTTAACGGGGATCGCACGTACGCAAACATTTGATACGAAGAGTGGCATACGTGGCAAGACTTACAGTTTGGTTAAGTCGGAACAGAGGCTATACGCCTTAGCTCAACAATTGCATCTTCCGTCGACTTGCCGGGCATGAAGCCAAATTGTCTACCGAGATCTTTCCTGGTTCTAACACCGTGTCTGTTAGTCGCATTTTGAGAAATTTCTCAAAGAGTTTTCGCATTACGGGGAGGAGGCAGATTGGCCTATATGATTTAGGATCTTTTGCATTCTTATCCTCACTCTTCAAGAGAATTCGTAGTGTTCCTATTTTCCATGTTTTAGGGAAGATACCCCATTGAAGGCATTCATTAAATAATTTTAGGAACTGTTCAGGTATCTCAGCTATCGCCTTTTTGAGTACTATTACTTCAATCAGGTCAACGCCCGAGGCTTTATTATTTTTAAAAGTTTTTATTGCCAATTCCATTTCCCCCTTTGTAAAGGGGGGCTCACAATCCGTTTCTGGCGCTATTTGTGCGCTCAATCGTATGTTCTGTTGTATTAACGAATCTTCCTCAATTGGGTCGTTAGGTACGTGTACTTCAAGCAATTCTTTTGCTGTTTCAGTTATTGATTTTGTGAAATTATTCTCACTTCTTAGCGTACTCAGTACCTTTTCTATTTTTAGTTTTTCGGTTTGTTGTTTGTATACAAAGCCCCATGGTTCTTTGTTACCATAACTTGTTACGAAATCTTTCCAGCTTTCGTATTTTGCTTGTCTTATTGTTCTGCTATATTGGCGTTGTGATGTATGATATTCCTTTATTATAATTCCCAGTTCTTTACTTTGTGATCCTTTTTGTCTTTTTATTTTTTGGATCTTTTTCCTCCTCTTCTTTACTTCCTTTTTCAATTTAGTCAGGCTATTAGTCCACCACGGGTTTGACCTTCTAAATGTTCGTTTTCTTGGCATTGATACCTCGCATGTCTCTATTACCGTTTCCTGCAAAACTTCAGCTAATCTTTCCACGTCTTCCGCGGATTCCGAGCTGAGGACCTCCAGCCTGGACTTTGATAAGTCCATTAGGCTCTCACCGAATCGCTCCCAATCTGCCCGTCCTACGTCGAACCTATTGTTCGCGGTCCTGCGTTCATATGCCACCTTTGGCACTCTCAGCCCAATCTCCACAGAATTGTGATCACTAGTAGTCCAATCTCGCCTAATTATCCACTTGCCGACGAACTGGCTCATTCGAGGGGGGACACCAGGGTCACATCTATGAAAGATGATCCCCTCCTCGATTCGTAAGTTGACCCTTGTTGGACTTGATTTATAACTTCTAAACCAAATGCACGGATAAGGTCCTCGAACTTCCTTCCTCTTTCGTTTCTTGTTCGAGAACCCCAGACCGATGAACGTGCATTAGCATCTACCGCCACTATAAACTTTTCTCCCCTTAAGGATTGGAGCACCATTTCAAGACGCCTAAGGTGTCCATCGATCTCGTCACCAAACTGGAAATAACATGATACCGCATAGAATGAGAAACCAGGAGTTTGCACTTCAACACACACACAGTGCGTTGTGCTGAGTTACGAAATTAAGATCGCCTTAAAGAGGGGATTGCTGATCGCTACCAACGCCCATGGGCGCTCCAAGCGCACTGCAGCAATTTTCATTCCAGTACCTAATCCATAGAAGGTGTGGCTGTTACCCTGCTTCCTGACATATGGTTCCTGCAATAACAGGATGTCAAGTCGTTTTTCGGCAACTAGCTGACGCACCTCTCCTGTTACTACTGCTGATCGCCCCATGTTCAGCTGCAGTATCCTAACATATATTGTATTGGAATTTGATGTCTTCCTGACATCGTCTCCTACCCTATCACATCTCCCTAGAACTATCCTGACATCTTTGAGAAGAGTTTTATCGCTTTTATTATTTGCCTACATTACTTGCCTTATTGTTGATTTCTTTTTAGTCATTTGGCTGATTATTGTGTCACATCTTTCTAGGATTATTCTTCCAACTTTTTCCCGTTTTGTCATTATTTTCTTTTTGTTACTCATCTGATTAATCAATGTATCACATCTTTCTAGAGTTATTTTTGCAACTCTAAGTTTTGAGTTTATTTTTCTGGATCCTGTATCACATCTTTTCAGGATTACCTTAGTTCCTTGAATACTAATAGTACTTCGCTTTATTTCCTTGGTGTTCACTGCTCCTTCGCTGTTTGTTTTTGTTATTTTTACTATTTTTATATTTTGTTTTATTATTATTGATTCCATATGCATATTTATTTTTCTTTGGCAGATCAAAGGTCGAATGACGTACCCACTTATACGCCATCAAGTCTAAATACTCCAGGGGGGCGACAGGTACTCTGGAGGCGTCGTTTGCGACCACAAAATTAACGATCCGTGGCCATTCAGACTCTAAACACGACCGCCTACACCTTGGCCTTAATCGAGCGCCATTATTTGGAAACGCCTACCTTATTTAATCTGATGTTAGCCTGCGATGTTATCCCTGTACGGAGGAAGAAAGAAAGCCTGCACATCGGGTCGCCAGTTCCACCGTTGCTCGCTTGAACTACGGAGGGCCCGGCAGACCCTCTTACCGCGACCATTACTCTCGCTACTCGACAAGGGTCAGTGGTCGCAGATTTGATGTACAGGTACACCACATCTCTATGGTTGTCACTTTAAGAGCCAATATGTTCCTAGGAACTGACCCGTGACTATGCTGTGTATTTTGTCACTTAAGAGGCATTCGGTCCACTGGACACCAGCTCGCGACTTTGCCGTGTATTCAGCCACACTTGAGTCAATTAGTTCATTGAACTACGACTCTTGGCTATGCTGTGTTTATCCACTCGCTCCTCATCAGTATGTCCAAGGACATATTATGAGCATTTGGGTTGCTCTTTACCCTCGATGATGCTATCCTGCTCCGACTGTTGGGGTCGGCCGGTCTCGAAGCCGTCGCATGTTTGTTCCTACCCTTACGGGCCAGATTCACGCTTCAGGCCTACCTAGACTTTACGACCACCAACGTCAGCGCATTCGTGATATACGCAACATTACCTGATACGGAATAAAACCGGTTGCACTGATTATTCTGATCAGGCCGAGTTTCAGGTACACTCAGCAAAACTCTCCCTCTGGCATAACCAGTAGCAACCCGTTGGGCCTGCGAGTCGGGAATCTCGCGTTTCGCCTTAACCCCGTTAGTCGTTTTGGCTTTTCAGCTTACTAGGTTACCAGCAGGCACTTCTAGGAGGTGGGGTTCGACTTGGCTACGAGTGGCTATGTATTCGCATCAGTAGCCCTATAACCTTAACTCCTTAGCAGTTCAGGCGTGTTGCTTTTCCACCTGGTTAAAAATGATCTGGGCGGCATGAGACATAGCGGTGCCTCACTAGCGTGTCCACTTCTCGCTGAAGATGGCGCAGCGCAGCAGAGAGGCTTTCACGCTCTTAGATCATCTTTTACGCCTGGTAATTGCTGGGACAGGTCATTGCAGCCAGAAGGACACGCCATATGTCCCAAGGGACGTCCCCTAGCCACAACTCCTCTATTACCCTTTCGGTTCACCGAGCAAAGTCAGACGCACGTCTAGAGATGATCCGTTTACGGTCAATCGTCCACCAAGCTTGGCGAGCAAGACGAGCTCAAATGCATAGCTTCTTGCAGAGGTCGGCCGATATTTACAACAACAGCATAAATCTGCAGGCTATAAAAGCCAACAATTGGACGTTCAAGAGCAAACATTGTTACTAGCGACGTCGCAATTCCCGCCTACTATGATATAGCATCACTTTCAGTCAGGTATCCACCTGATATTACAGCCAGTTCTGTTTTATCGGGGAGGGTCGATGGTTACCCTGTCCCGAGGGGGAGTCTCAGTTACTCCCGCCAGGGGGGATAGGGACAATCACTGTACGGGCCCCCTCCCGAAGGAGAGGTAACCCTTGCGACTTCGCCCATGCAGGCATACGCAACTATGGGGGATATGGACATACATTGTGTAGGTTCTCCAACCGAAGTCGGAGCACCTATGTTACCACGCCCATTCGGGCATACACCACAATATTCTCCACTTTCCAGCGGAACCGCCCCGAGACGGGCGATGGAAAACCCAGCAGCGCCTGTGCGGACGTATACACAGGGTGAACGGTTTCGCCGCGGCCGTGACCGGATGGCGCAACCACCCGCCAAACTCCCGGGGTGGCGGCGGCGCGGTCCCCAATTTGGGGCCCGCTACCGCCCCCTGGCCCCTGCACCCAGTCACGTGTCACGCCCACGGGGATCCACGGGGAGGTACGCTCACACATGTCTCGATCCTGGACAATCGCCCTGACCCTGTTGGATAAGGATGGGTAGAGGGAGGGATGAAGCCGATATCGTCCACACAATTGTGTGACACCGGCCCCATTGGATATAGGGTTGGATAAGCCCTACCTATTTCCATATTTAATCTGAAACCTAACCATTCGGTCGCGCAGTTCTCCCGTGAAGGTTACGGGGCTGCGTTCCCATGTCTCCTCGCTCCGACACATGGAGGTGAATGGCCCAGAACTAACTTATTTCGCTTGATACGCACGCTTATACATCTAACTTAATATTACGCACGTAGGGGACCTATTCTCTAGCTACATTTTCATAACCCTTTAACCAAAGGGACTCCCTACAGAAGTCGACTAATACGGAGAAGACTCTTCTGTTGACACCAAGACGGGCGCCACTTGAGGCCAAATCCAGTCAACATCCTTGACCATATCACGCAGAGCGACCCTCTGCGCTTCATAAATGGGGCACTCGAGGATGAAGTGCGCCATGGTGTCTTCTCCGCCGCCACAGGCACAATCACCCCCAGCCACGAGACCGAGCGACGCGAGGCGCGCCCGGAGATCACCGTGTCCGGTAAGCACCTGCGTACTCCAGCGGTCCGGCCGAATCCACCGCGCATCCATCCTCGTCTTCAGATCCTTGAAGAATTTAAATGTGGTACGGCCTTTGGTCGACGATTCCCACTCGGCCTGCCACAACCTTCTACCCTCCTCCTTGATGTGCGCTATCGCATTTTCATCGCTAGCGTCAACAATAACATTCCCTATCTGGGCATTTCTACCGCATCTGATTTCGTATCGCGCCCTGCCTTCCTGGAGAAGGATGTGTACAGGGGGTTTCCCCGCTACCACGCACAATGAGTCGGCCGATGATGTTCTATAGGATCCTACAACCGAGATTAAAGCCTTTCGCTGCAGGCTACCTAATACTCTAATATCGCGTGGCGTACATAAGTTCGCCCAACCCGCAGCCCCGTATGCCACGGTT
This sequence comes from Cyphomyrmex costatus, assembly GCF_001594065.2. Taxonomy (NCBI): domain Eukaryota; kingdom Metazoa; phylum Arthropoda; class Insecta; order Hymenoptera; family Formicidae; genus Cyphomyrmex; species Cyphomyrmex costatus. Next base: position 77,828 of record NW_017278641.1, on the reverse strand, counting down.
GGCGCGAATACCCCGGTATAAATTGTGGACAACGCCTTGAACCGAAGTCCCCACGTCGACTTTGCCAGTTTGCCTAGTTTCGAAAACAACGAATCTATTTTACGCTTGAGGTACTCGCAATGAGATTTAACTCCCATACCCTTGTCGAAATGAATGCCCAGATACCTAACTATATTCTTAAATTTTATTGACGAGTTACCTATTCTAATCGTGGGCGGCCTACTCGTTAAGTCCACCTCTCTCTTATTTTGTCTACGTTTCCTATCCGGTCGGTCTCCTTCTCTACGTCCTATCGGGGCCCTGTATATCTCGTCACTACGAAGGACGATCGCTTCCGTTTTCTTTTCAGATATATTCAGCTTCGCGGAGCTGCACCATGTCACGATCCTATCTACCGCTTCCTGCCCTTTAATCTCAATTTCACGCCTCGAGTTTCCGGAAACTACTACTATTAGGTCGTCCGCATAGGCCGCGAATTGGCCTGGGACTATCGACTCGAGCTCCTGGAGTAAACCGTCGAACATTATGTTCCAGCAGGCGGGGCCGAAGACAGAGTCCTGTGGGCAGCCCCTCGTGGCCTGCTTGGAAACCTCCCTACCCGCGAATTCTATCTGCACCCTTCTTTCGCTGAAGTAGCTCCGGAGCACTCCAAAAACGTTTCCGTGGCAGTTCCTATCTTTAAAATTGCTTAGAACTATGGGCCACCAGACATTATCAAAGGCACCCGAGATATCGAAGAGCAGAGCGACAGCGTGTCTCCTTTCGGATTCACTAACCATCCGCCTCAACTCCACGATAGCGTCCTCCGTCGACCTTCCAGGTGTGAACCCGAGTATTGCCGAGCGGAGACATTTTCAGGCGCCAGTGACGTATCTATTATTCGATCTTTTAGAAGCTTTTCGAACAACTTCCCTACAACCGAGAGGAGACAAATGGGATGGTAGGATTCGGGTCCTTTTCGTCCTTATCCTCGCCCTTCAGGAGGACTCGGAGAGAGCCCACGTTCCAGGCTGAGGGAAAGACGCCCCACTGAAGGCACCCGTTATACAGTTTCACGAACTGTTCAGGAATAGTTTTACATGCCGCTTTAAGAACCGCAACCTCGACCAAGTCGGGGCCCGGTGCCTTACCATTCTTAAAGGTCCTAACAACCCTGGCCAACTCCTGCTCCGTAATCGGCGGAACGTCGACCGTTTCAGGGAATTCCCGCGAGTTATCTCTAACGATGCGTTGTTGCGGCGTGTCCTCACAGGCCCTATCGTCGGGAACATGAACGTCCAAGAGGTAGCTGGCGGTTTGCTCTAAAGTCATGGCAGTCGCCACGCCGGAGTGCGCTAAGCGCCCTCTCAACTCGGAGCTTTTCAGCCTGTTGCTTGTAAACGAAGCCCCAGGCGTCCGAGTTGCCGTGCGACGTAACGAAGTTCCTCCAGCTTTCAAGTTTAGCCCTCTTCACCTCCCTGCTGTATTCCCGCAAAGACGAGCGGTACTTATCACGCAGCTCCTGGTGAATAGACTCTCCTCGCCTACGGACGACCCCACGTCTTAACCTATATACTGACTTTTTATGGTCCGGATGGTCAGTTCCCTAGTCCACCACGGGTTGGATTTTCTAAACCTACGTTTCCTTGGCATCGAGAACTCGCAGGCCTTATTCAGCACCACCGCGAGCACTCGTGCCATCGCCTCCACGTCCCCCGCGGAGTCTAGGTCAAAGGCTCCGAGTCTAGCCCCGGACAGGCTACTCAGACTCTCGGAGAACTTATCCCAATCGGCACGACGAGTGTCGAACCGGTTGGTCCCGGCTCCCTGATCATTGCCCGACGCCCTCGGCGCCCTCAAGGGGATAGGGACATACATTGTTTAGGCCCCCCAACCGAGGTCAGGGCATCTTCGCTTCCTCGCCCTTACGGGCATACGCAATAATACTCTCTACCTCCCAGCGAAACCGCCCCGAGACGGGCGATGGAAAAATCCAGCGGCGCCTGTGCGGACGTATACACAGGGTGAGCGGTTTCGCCGCGACCGTGACCGGATGGCGCCACCACCCGCCAAACTCCCGGGGTGGCGGCGGCGCGGTCCCCAATTTGGGGCCCGCTACCGCCCCCTAGCCCCTGCACCCAGTCACGTGTCACGCCCACGGGGAACCACGGGGAGGTACGCTCACACATGTCCCGATCCTCGACAGTCGCCCTGACCCTGTTGGATAAGGATGGGTAGAGGAAGGGATGAAGCCGATATCGTCCACACAGTTGTGTGGCACCGGCCCCATTGGATATATGGTTGGATGAGTCCTACCTAACCCCAATTAACCTATTTACCTAACCATTCGGTCGCGCAGTTCCCCCACGAAGGTTGCGGGGCTGCGTTCCCATGCCTCCGCGCTCCGACACGCGGAGGTGAATGGCCCAGAACTATCTAATTAGTTGACTCGCACGCTTATCGCGGTACTTATTAGCTATATCTTTCGCAAGAACCCTACTCCTGATCTCTATCTACGCGTTCGTATCTCTTTAGCCAAAGGCACTCCTTGCAGAATTCGGCTAACACGGAAAAGGCCTCTTCTGTTGACACCAAGACGGGTGCCACATCAGGCCAAGTCCAAGCGACATTGTTAACCATATCACGCAGAGCGACTCTCTGCGCTTCGTACATGGGACACTCGAGAATGAAGTGCGCTACGGTGTCCTCGCCGCCGCCACAGGCACACCCACCACCAGCCACGAGACCGAGCGACGCCAGGCGCGCCGGGAAATCACCGTGCCCAGTAAGCACCTGCGCACTCCAGCGGTCCAGCCGAATCCACCGCGCATCCATCCTCGCCTCTATACTACTGAAGAAATCAAATGTGGTACTGCCTTTGGTCGACGATTCCCACTCGGCCTGCCACAACCTCCTACCCTCCTTCAGGGTTGCCACAAATTTTTCATCCTTAAATTTTCTGACATTTTCCTGATTTTACTGACAAAATTTTGTAATTTTTACTGACTGTCAATAATCAATATTTTGAAATATTTTTTGTATTTTCATCCTGATTTGAAAATTGTAAAATATTTGGTTGATCGAGTAATTTAACGTAACAGTGTAATTAAATTAATGTTATAATAATATGATACTATTAATAAATAATACTGTTAATGTTGCTGATACTACATTTTATCGTTAAGTTAATAGTACTTTTTATCTTTTCCTTTTATGTATGAACATGATTCTTTTGCTCTTCCTCTCTTTCTTTTTACTATTATACTTATTGTACTAAAATATAAGGAACATAAATCAATGAATACAGTTTCTTTTTTATCAAAATTATGTCCTGTTTATTAAAATCTCAATCTGCTTATAAAAATTAATATATTTGAAAGAAAAATCATAAAATTATAGAATAATATTTATTTTACTCACTTGTTCATAATTGACATATAACTTTCTTATATAAAACAAAAGAACAGACAACTTTAAAATTTCGATGTTTTTAGTAAAGCATTTTAAATCTTTACAAGTTTACGTTAGCTTTTTAATATAACTAAAATTTGAAATCCTTAAAGAAAACTTAAACACTGCAACATAAAAAATTGT
>NW_017278641.1:71129-72293 GCF_001594065.2 Cyphomyrmex costatus | reverse complement strand
ATTACGTCGACTCGCCATTAGAGGTCTATAGATGTTCGCAATGTTTCTCGCAAGTGCTGAAATACGCGCATATCTGTATATATAGAATCTTGATTTAATAACTAAAACAGGCGTCTAAGGTAGGTTTCCATTACAATACCTTACTGATGAGTCCAGTAGTGGAAACCGGGACGAAACGCCAACTCGTGTATATTCTTCGCAATCATACTTTTCACAGATTTTAGATTCATCATTACTTTAACATTTAAATTGTTAAATTTTAATATATGTCTTCCAACATATTATTAAAGATCTAATAAGATGCTATATAGATGCATCAAATAATTGTTAGATATGCGGTAGCAATTTAACTAAAAAAGTGATATTACTGCGGTAGTTGTTTAAGTATTGCGTTGTAAGTCTGAAAAATTTTCGGCACGTGATTGTTGACTACATACGCGGTATATAAATTCACACATTATAATAAGCATGGTAATCTAGCTTTGACCGTAGATGGCTTAGTAAATCGTAAATTATTACGGTTTCCTTATTCTTGTTAATTTATAATTGACGGTCGTAATACAGAATTCTCTTAGATATAATTTTAATCTTTTCTTCTTTAACTCCATTAACAAAATTCAGTAAATTGGGAATTATTTTAATTGCTGTTTCAATTACTTTCTCATTCTCTAACCAGCGAATAGAACAAAATTTTGCAGAGAGAGGTAGTGATTGTAATTTATTAAGCCTCAGATAATCACTCCTTCTAGAAGGAACATTCTTAAAAACATAATAGGCTGATCTGAGAAAGGCAATCACATTCCAGCCAGTAGATTTAACTGCTTCCTTGTAACTGTTGTTGACAATATGCAAACCACAGGAACCCATATTAATAAAAATTGGACTGTTTTCACCATAGATAGATCGAATATCACATTCCAGCTGTTTTAAAAAGGCCCAATTTACGTTGGGGCCGTCCATAGATACTTGTAACAAATTCTGTAAACTTAAATCTTTTAGTTCTTCCTTAAAAGCTCTTAATAAATCTTTAGCACGAGCATGGCCAAGAAAAGCAGAAGAAAAATAGTGTGTTTCTACTTGATTACTATCATTATTCCAGAATCTCAAAGCAATATCCATTTGTTGAGTTTGTGTCATTTTATTTAAGCTTTCATCAAAAGAAAC
>NW_017278641.1:65682-70459 GCF_001594065.2 Cyphomyrmex costatus | reverse complement strand
AGTTTTCGGGACACTTTTACATATGCAATGGCAGTTTTCAGGACTTTTGGCAGTTTTCGGGACGGTCCTGAAAATTCTGCCCACGAAGGGGCAGGTTTCAGGACCGTCCCAAAAACTACCGATAGATCAATTTTATATAAATGGTCTTGAAAGCAACCCGTGCATCAAATAATTTTATCTACATTTTATAGAAACAGTTTAATTATTCAAAAAACGTATAGATAAAAACTAAACTAGCATAGATATCTTCGATAACAAATATTATATGTATGTAACTATATATAGTGGTTATGTATGCAGTATAGAACATACTTTTTTATGAAACAAAATATAGGACCTGAAAAATACCGATTCACGATTCTAGAAATCTTTAATTTTGTTCTAAAACATTCGATAAAATATAGATAGACGAAAATGTATAGAAATATAGAAATGCACACAAAACATTCAAAAAATACGTGTTTTAACCATTTTTATGTATAATATCATTATATAGTTACTTCTTCAAACCTGACGTGCAGTATATAATGTAAATTAAATGTGAAAGCATTTTTCGTTGAAATTATCCAATTTTATCGACATCTTGCAAAATCAGATATATATATTAATGTATATATTTAAAAAAATTTTGAAGAACGTTAATTGTCCAGTATGAGTTATTTATTAAGGTACTCTAATATCGAATTAAAAAAATTAAAAAATCTTTTTTAACTATTTTTTTTAATAGTTTCATTAAACGTTTTAAACTAACTTTTTTTATTTTAATGGTTTCACATTTAAAATTAGGTCTAGAGGGGTTATTATATGCAAAAAAAGTTATATTTTTAGAGTTATGAAAAACAAATACTATATATTTCCGTATTTAGTTTTACGTCTTAGAATTTTCTAGCTTTTACAGGAATATTTGCATTTTGGACACTGCAATTGTAATAAAACTGAGGATAATAGAATAACTGTCTTACAAAAAAAGAAATCAAGCATTTATCTCCGATTTTGATGAGATATAGATATAAGATATAAACAAACGTAAAAGGCACGCATTTATTGTAAGTACTGATCGTTGAAGGGTAAAACCTTTCCTTAAAAGGAATACGTTTCTTTCTTTGCAATAAAGAGTGAATACCACCTAAACCTAAATTAAAGTTACAAAAGTATTTAAGTAAAGGATTTTAATGGTTCTAGTACTGCTACTGCTACTACTGCTACTACTACTAATAATACTACTGCTACTACTACTACTACTACTACTACTACTACTACTAGGGTAAACTCGGGTATATACGCCGCGTCAGCAAATACGCCGCAGAAGTCAGAAAATATAGGAGTGGGGATAATTTTCCGTCAATTACTTTATTACATGCCTTTATGGTATATTAGTATTATGTTATGATTTCAGTTTTTACTGTTAATATTAATGAAATTATTGCGAGTTAAATCGATTTTTTACTGTAATAAGTAGTGCCATCATAATTTATAATCTACATAAAATGATTATTGTAGAGCGTGTAAAAGACTTAGTGGTTATTTTGCAATACATATGTGTAAAGGAATAGTAAAGCATGTTGTATAACAAAATACAAGGTTTGAAAAAGTTATTTTTTAGTATGGAAAAGTAAATTATTTTGGATTTCTAATATTTTTTTTACAGTAGTAGATGAAACAAAGTATTTATTTGTATAGTTTATTTGCTTTAAACATAGTAAATAATAATTGATAAATTAAGTTTTTGATAGGTGCGGCGTATATACCGGGTTTACCCTAAACAAGCAATTCAGCGTTCATAAAGAAATACGAGTTTCTTTTTCTATCCGCGTACATACAAAAATTTTATTAAAATTGGAGGGACTTAATTTTGATCAGGATTAATCAACTCATACATGTGTATAAAAAGATTTTCGAACTGAAAATATGAAATAAATTATTAAATATAAAATAAATTATTATCATAGAAAATGAGAATATACGCTAAAAGAAATACAGTCATACAATTTCGATACAAAAATAGTAGGCATTAATTTTCTCGCAATAAGCAAATAGAAAAGCCAAGTTCAATTGAATTTAAAATGTATGATTAAAAAAGCGACGCCAATTGGGTAACATTAATCTAAAAAAAAACCCGCTCTCTAATTCTATTATATTTTTCAGTTCATGTTACAGAAAACGAATGAATTCTCAAAGAAATATGATCACACAATTTTATTGCAAAAAACGGTTATACATTAATTTCCATGCAATAAGCACCCGAGTTAAACAAATGTATAAAAAAACGTTGCAAAGCGATTAACGCCGATAAGAGATATTAATTAAGTTGATTTCATTAAACAGTTTCCTGATTCCAATCTTTGTAATAAAAGACGACGCGAATTTAGGAAAACACATTTTTGTAAAAAAGGTGACACAATGAAGTACAGTATACAAATTTTTAATATACTGTTATCATCTAATTAGAATTTAATAAAAAGGGAAATACACTTTTGAAGATAATTGAATCTAACTGAAACCATCGATGAGATACTATTAGGCTAATCTGCATTGGTCATATCGTCGCAAGCATCATGTCAAGCCCATTCTACACTGGTCGTATCGTAGGCATCGCAGGTCACAAAGTTGTTGCAACAGCCAATCCGATGTGTCAATTTAAAGTCTCACTACGCTTACGATACTACGATACGACCAATGTAGAATGGGTTTCACGAAACTTTAAAATTGACGCTTCGGATTGGTTGAAGCAATAAGCTTGCGATTTACGATGTCTACGACCATGGTATAAAGACAAGGGTATGCTCACGCGCATGATAGTTCCAGACAACCAATCAGAAAAGTCACTCAGTATACGTCACATTAAGCGGCAAATTCAAAATGCATTTGCTTAGTACTTCTACATACAGTATTGAATTACGGTATTTTCTAATAAGATTGACTTTAAAAACGTGATTTCTCGCCGCTAAATTCAAATAATTTATTCTAATACGTATCACAAATAATTTCAAAAAATAAAAAAGAAATCATCTTCCATTATATAAATTGTGAAATAATTTATTATATAAAGGAAGGTGATTTTACACTTTTAGTAACAATTAATACTTTTCTTGAAAAGTAATTCACATTACACAGCCACACAAAAAAAAAAAAAAATTCTGATCTGGGTGTCTGACTATATATTTTCTATGTTTTTTGGGTCGCTGAATCCGAATCCGAGGCCCATTCAACCCCATCACATCAGGTTTTTGAAAAAACTTCAAAAAACCAATATGGTATCATTACATTTGAAGAAGGCTCAATCAAGGAGCCGAAACATGTCATGTATGCATACGAAATTTAATTAAATTCAAAATTTTTATATACAGGAAAATTTAATTTGTAATGTTTCGTTGACTCTCAGAGTTGCCCTTATTATTATCCTCTATTGTTTCAGCATAAATAAATACATAAATAAATAAGGTGGAATTGTACAATAGTATTAATCGATGAAATTGTCAGTGCTCTTGGTGAAAATTTTTCATATAATTTAAAAATATTTTTAATAAAGAATTTAAAATCTAGATTTGTTTATACGAATGTTTATACGAATTCACATATAATAAAAAATTATAAGAAAAAGTGTATTCTTTCTCAATACTTCTGAAAGCGTTTTAATTCATGTAAAAATTCTGACAAATTTTCACCAAGAGTTTCGTGATATTTTTGTTTGATTGTAAAAAGTTAACCTAACCAGATTAGTTATTTACATTTACACTATCAATTTGTTTATGCGTTAATATGCAATATTTCAACCTTACCATGCGTTAAATTTACATTTTCCTCGCACACTTCGATCCATTTTGCAGCAATTTCAGGGTCTTTAGGAAACCTGAAATATTTTATTTCCTCTCCTTTCATTCTTACCGTTTTTCGATAATAATTATTGCAGACTTTTACTGCACAAACAGCCATTATTTTTAATAAAAACTCTTGCTTACTTTACCGCTTTAACGAATATCATAAATACGGCAGCCCGTACTTCATTGGCACTCAGAGTCCGAAAGCTTCCGAAAGTAGCCGAATGTGACGTAAACTGAGTGATGCGCAAAGGCTTTCTAAATTCGTCCACCGGATGAGCATACCCTTGTGTTTATACCATGTCTACGACATGATCAATGTAGAATGGCCTTTAGGGTCACTTCTACATACTGTGATTAACTTAATTAGCCTACAGAGAAAACCTGTTTGTTCTACAGCTAATAAACACGCTTAAAAAGCTTTGTCGACTGTCATGAAAATCGGCTTTAAAAATCGGGGATATAATTAAAGAACGATGACATTATCGATAGATAAACAAAAATGTGCAATTACTGACAAATATTTTGATAATATAATACACTACATTAAGTTTGTGACTATATAACAATGCTATATAAATAAGTACGTATATTTTTAATGATATATCTTATGTATTGCCGAAACATTACATTCTTTTCTTTGCAATTGTCATCTCAAATCTTTATTAATCAAACTCTCGGATGGTGATATAAATCACAGATTTCAATAAAATAGGATATTATCAGGAGACGCGGTAGCGTCTCCGGCCATGTTCAAAAAAACTGTGAACGCTACAAGTCTCTTATCCCGAGCCACCAAAGTCCATTTTTGGGAGGTGCATAACTATTAAAATATAAAAAATTTTGAATCGAACGTCATATGTCCTGAAAGGCGGCATCGCCACGAGTAATTTGAGCCAAAAAAATTTTAAATCGGTCAAGCCGTTCTGGAGATATAAGCGGTCAAAAAGTGGTGATTT
>NW_017278641.1:35853-65404 GCF_001594065.2 Cyphomyrmex costatus | reverse complement strand
AAAAAAAAGAAAATATATTTCTTTCACAATATTGGCGCAATCTACAAAGATTTCATTTCATTTTTTGTATACTGTAATAATATGTAACGGCTTTTTGTGAGGCCAACACGCACACTTGGCGCCTTTTTTCCTTTTTTTAAAAAGGTAATTTTGTTGAGTAAATAATATACATCGTTATTATTGACAGAAATTTGGTATAAAGTATTAGCAAATTGAAAAAATATTGCGTGTATACAATTACTAAATTTTATATTGATTATTTAATAATAAATAGTCTCAATAATTTTTTTCTAATAATTACATAATCACAGGATGCAACTTTAAATAAAATCATTAAAAAAATATGCTTTAAACCAGATATATTCATTTATTTTTCAAAAAATTTAAATTACTACTATTACTGGTACACAAACTAATAAGAAAGTTTAAAAATTTAATTAATTCAAAAAATAGTGAATAATAATGAAGTTTAATCGCATAGATCATAGAAGAAATTGAAAAAACGCTTATTATGGTTATCGAGACCGAAAGTCTCAACTCGAGACCGAGACCGAGACGAGATGAAAATTTCGAGACCATAATCGAGACTGAGACGAGATTTGAGCTAGTCTCGCCTCGTCTCGGCGAGACCGAATCACTAGATATTATTAAGTTTTAAATATATATACATGTCTACGAAACTAATAAATTATGAAATTAGTATCGTATTATCAGTTTCTTATTCTTGATCACTTAAATTTTAATAGCTACGCTAATTTCCACAAGCGCCGAGCGTATTTAACAATAGTTCGTCGGAGTGAATGTTCACGTGACTATAACAACTTAAGTGATTGGACCGATTGTTCCATCTTTCGGTAAAGTTTACTTGTTAAGTAAATCTGTTGCGGGATTCTCTAAACGTTTTATCGATGATTGTCGCTATCGTTAACTAGCGACAGCCAATGGCAGGTCAATCCTAAAAGAAAGTGCGGCTCTCATTGGCTGTCGCTAGTTAACGATAACAACAATTATCGAAAAAACGTTTAGAGAATCCCGCAATTGGGCTCATATTCAGGTGCGGGATTCTTTAAATGTCTTATCAATAATTGTCGCTTTTGTTAACTAGCGATAGCCAATGGCAGAACAATCCTGGAAGAAAGCGCGGCTCTCATTGGTTGTCTTATCAATAATTGTCGCTAGTTAACGATAGCGATAATTGTCGGTAAAACGTTCAGAGAATGTCGATCCTGTACACGTCTATACTCTATCGACAGTTGTCGATGTCGTTAAGTAGCGATAGCCAATAAGAACCGCACTTTTCTCCTAGAACAGTCTTTGCTATTGACTATCGTTAATTATCTACACCGACAACTGTCGGTAGACGTGTACAGAATATGGGAATTCGCGCACGTAAATGGGCAATCTTGCTACTTACCTAACAGGTAAACTTTACCAAAAAAAATGGAACAATCGGTCCTAAGAGTAAGAAACTGATAATGCAGTATTAATTTCATGATTTGTAAGTTTCGTAGACATGTATATATATTTAAAACTTTTAATACTCGATTTTTATTAAAAACTTTTATTTAAAAAAATTTAACGTTATCATCCGAGTTTGAATATCAATAGAGATGATAAGTGCAAAGAAAAAATTATACATTTTCGGCAATATACATATAATATATTACGGCATTAAAAATATGCGTACTTATTATATAGCATTTATATAATAAAAGAATCACGAATTTAATAATGTATTATCGAAATATTTATGTTTTTTAATAAAAAATAAACAAATAATACAAGGAACAAATACACTACCAAGTACAGTTTAACGATCTAAATCATAACATATAAAACATTTATGAGGGGGACGTTATTTCAGATTATTATAGTTGCGTTTGAAGACCGACGATTGTTCGGAGCGCAAGTTCGAGGGGAGGGGGGAATACATACATTATATTAGATAAATATTGCGAAGAATATTACTATGTCGACCCGCCATCAAAGATCTATCGATATTCGCAAATTCTCGCAAGTGCTTTGACATGCGTATATCTCTTTATATAGAATCTCGATTGAATAACTTTCCCAGGCATCTAAGGTAGGCTTCCACTACAATACCTTATTGATGAGTCCAGCAGTGGAAGCTGGGACGAAACGCTATAATTACGTGATATTCTTCGCAATATATTAAATTAATTTAAACAAATTTTTAACTTAATTTTTATTGGCTCTTTGATCTGCTCCTCTATATTAGTTGTTTAAAAAAGGAAAACTTTGAAAACTTAATTGAATAACTTTTTATTAAAAAGATACAAATCAATGTATGCAAATTTATCAAATATACTATTACCAATATAACAAATTATATTAAAGAAAAAGAAAAGACATTTAAAACTGTTGATTCGATCCAGCGAATAGAATACGCTGTTAGAATACATTTTCATAAAAATGTTTTTGCAACGAAGCTAAATAAAAAAAAATTGATTCGATTCTCAGCGAATATAGAATACGCTGTTAGAATATATTTTCATAAAAATGTTTTTGCAACGAAGCTAAATAAAAAAGAAGCTAAAGAAAAAGAAAAGACATTTAAAACGACTGTTGATTCGATTCAGCGAATAGAATACGCTGTTAGAATACATTCTCATAAAAATGTTTTTGCAACGAAGCTAAATAAAGAAAATATTAGATATAGAGTATTTTATATGAATATGTGAATATTTATAATATTCAATATTATAATAAGCAATGCTATTCATTGTTAGTACGTGACTTTTTGAACTGAGATTTTTTGGAAATTTGGTTATGGATCCAGCTTCTAATCTGTGGAATAGAGCGGCGGCGCAAACATTCGTTTCTCATTTTAATTTCTATCATTTGTTTTCCTGAAGGTAAACGTCGTTCCTTTATTTCTTGTCTAAACGAAGTCATAACTACATCACATTCTTCTTGTGTCCACCTTATTCGTTTTGTGGAACCATACGGTGATGCTATAAAAAATTGAAATTCATAACATTTCTTGTATACAAAGAAAAACGTAAAAACTAGATTGCAGTTATTACATTTAAGTAATAAAACGTATTCTATTTACTGAGTTGAATAAAAAATTATTTTACTTGTTTTCTTTTTCTTTAATATAATTTGTTATTGGTAATAGTGTATCTGATAAATTTTCATGCTTTGCTTGCAACTTTTTTACAAAAATTTATTTAACTAAGCGTTCAAAGTATACGAAAAAAATTACGTTTAATTAATAACTGCATAATATGGGCCAATAGCCCATTATTATTATTCGTGATCGGTTTATATGTAATAACTGCAATCTATTTTTGGAATATATAAACATAAGAATACATATACTTACTACTACGTTTTTTTCTTTTATACACTTTTCCTTTTGCATTATCAATTGAATTGGTATATGACCTATCGCTATCGTTTTCATTATCCATTTGAAATGTTTCATTTATTGCAAAACTATTATCTTGTGCATTAACCTGTACATCATCTTCTTCAATATCTTGTTCATTATCGTTTACTTCACCTTGTGCTGTTTTAAGTAATCGAGACATTTTTAGTATTTCAACTTGTGGAATAGACTGACGATAATGTTGCATATGAATACTTTTATCATGGCCCATATAAGTGGCCAATTGAGTTATATCAGGTTCTGATAGATTTAATGTAATGCATCTTGTTGCAATATGCTTGCGAAGTTTTGTACCTCGTAATCTAAGAGGCATACTTGCTCCACATTCTATAGAGTACGTGCGTAATAAATCACATGCCCTTATGTATTTAAATCGCTTTTTATCATAACCTGGTAAAGCAAAGATATAAGGATTTTGTTCGGGTATATTTGCTTCCTTACGATATTGGAGAAGTAAATCTATACAATTTTTCATTTCACAATCTAAAAGAACAAGTACAGATCTTCCCAACTTTCCTCTAATAAGAAATCGTGTATATTTATCGGCTAGCTAAAAAATATACATAGTTACAATACATGCAAAATCGTTTATATTTTATTTATGTATAAGTATTTATAATTATACTACTTTCGCGCCACAACTATAAATATTAATACACATAGACTGAGATCTTTTATTTTTAATTAAAATTAAAAATTATTGTAATGAACTGATATAAAAATAAATGGAAAATATAAAACAAAACAAAATTCTTGTTATACAAACAGCTCAAATAAATTAACAAATTAAAATTAACAATAACCCTCGGAATCCGTATATTAATGTTATCATTATAATAAATTTATAGATATATTTAACAACCATTATTGCTCAATTTATTCTTGATCTGGGAGGTTTATTGTTAATTTTAATTCTTGTTATATTTTATATGAAGTATAATATTTAGAAAAGTTGCTTTAAAAATTAGAAAATCATAGCATTTATTTTAATTTATGACGAATAACTTTCAATATAATATTTTCTATAACATTCTTTTATTTATCAAATAACTTTTATGGTTTATATGTATATATTACCTATATATAACATAATATTTCAATAACATCTTTTAGAAGGAATTCATGCTTTCAATATAATATGTATTATTACTGAATCATGTTCAAATAGAAAACCACAGTATAAGGAATATATATTAACATTTTTTGCGAAAAGATATAATTTAAATTATACTCTAAATAAAAAGTAATTTAAATTTTATTATTATATATAACTATTTTTTCAGAGAATAGAAGTTACGTTAAAGAATAATGCAAAAGATTTATGATATATAAATTGATATGCTTATTATGTAAATACATGTACAGAAATTTGAATCACTGTACCATTTAAAATTGGACAGACTTAATTGTTAAGTTTTATTTTTTTCATAAGCTTTATCTCTTTCTAATTCAGAATCTTCAAGCTTTTATATCTTTTTATACAATAAATATTACATATATAAGCTTAAGAACATACTTTACGAGCTTCACCCGATAAGGACTCATATAAATCTGGATTCGTTTGCTCGTTTATGCCTTCTTGATGCTTATAATCGTCGATGGTTATACGTTCTATTTCTCCAGCTCTTCGTCTATTAAATACTTGAACGGAAATTAAAGTAAATTGCGCTAACTGTCGCCAGGCATTGTATATGAATTCATCTCTGAGTTGTTCAAATGCTATACGCCTATTAGTTTGTAAATAATTATGCAACAATTTAATGTCGGCTAAAGATGGTAGATCCTGCAATTGATAGCGTTTAGCTCGTAATATAGATTCTTCAACAATTTTATTAACGGAGACATTAAAATCTTCTTGTAACAATTTTAAAAAGTTTTCTATGTTCGTCTGTTCTTCTAATTTGTTTTGCTTTATGCATTGAGTGACATTTAATTTTCCTATTTGTTTCAAGAGTGTGCCAAGCCTTGACGCAACAGAAGGAGAAGTATATATTTTTGTACTTGTATTAAATCCTGCTACTTCATTTACAGCTACAATACAATCATCATATGTTGATGGATGATAAAGACTAGCGAAATCTGTCACGTTCTTATTAATTTTCCGAAGAGCTTGTAGAAATCGTCCTAACAATCTTAAACGAGACCTTATCATGTCCTGTTGATGCTGAAGGTTGTATTTTGCACACAATTTATTGCCGTAAATGATTAATAGCTCGTCATATCTAATTAATCGAGTGACATCATCTTCTCTTAGTATTGGAAATACAATATTTCTTAAAATAGAATTTGCAGATTTGTGAATTCGACCTTGAATTTTCCTTCCAAGTACTTTAACATATCTACCAACTGGTTTTTGGGTACATTCTTTAAAATGGTGAAGTATATTGTTTTTAGTAAAGTAGCCTTTGCAGCCAGCACAACATATAAAATCGCGTGCAGTTTTTTTTCTAGATTCTGTCGGTCTTCTACAAACAATTAGCTCTCCCTTATTATGTGCTGGATCTGTGTTAAATAAATGATTACCTCTTCGTCTAACAAATCCGATAATCTTTTGTCTCTCTTTATTACCTGTTATAAAAGGAAAAAATAAAAGATGAAGAAACTGTATCAGAAATAAAACAATTTTTAACATAACGGAAATATCAATTATATTAATATAATCAATATATATTTTTAAATTATATTTTAGATATATTTAGATTATATTAGAATTCATTATTTTCAATTATTTTTAATTATATAATATATACTTTTAGCTTATATAATATATTAATATAAATGTTTTTCTCCACTGATTATGAAAGTAATTTACGTAAAAAATTTTAAAAAAAGTATTTTTCAAGACACACAAGAATAAAAGAACCTATGAAAAGTCTAACAAAGACAAAGAGGTATTTCTTACTTGAATTCTGTACACACGCACATTATTGACATCATTGACCTTCTAAATTGTCTCTGAATTAATTTATTATGTTTATTTATGGACGTAATAATGTGTGCGTGCGTGCGTGCGTGCGTGCGTGTACATTTTAGTTATTTTTCTACTTGTATAATCTTTGAGATACAATTTTAATAAAAAGTTTCTACTAAATTATAATTATCGTATTATAATTATGTAAATAAAGTTGAATATTGATAAATAGCAAATAAATTGATAAGGATACATATATCTATACATATATATGAAAAAATTAATAAATATTATTATAAAATATACATTTTTTAATTATATCTGAGAAATTCTCTGCGTACCTTTCGGTAATGAAGTAAACTTTTCTACATCCTTTTCATTTTTAGGCACTCGTTCGAGGTGCCTGCTTATTTTTGATTGCATTTTTTTGCAATAGTAACAAAAGTTTTGTTTACCTCTACCTTTAGGTTTCGAATTCTCAACATATAAATTAATATCATCACAAATTTTATCTCCGGTAACATTTAACGATGTTTCTAAGCTGTTCTGTGTAGTATTATTAGATTGTGATGAACGTGATTGTACGAGAATATCACCATCTTCCTCAGAATTTTCCGAATCTGTACTGTAGCAGTAGTCAGGATCTTTATCTGTATCGTTACTATTATCCTAACTATTATATGCAGAATAATCTACATAGGAATGTACTCTATGAAGCTTCTCTAAATTATTATTAAAATCTTCATTCGAGTCTCTATCATTAATGACTACATTATGTTCTATGTCACCAATGCTATTGTCAATCGTCTTATTCCTATTGCTATCTTCATTTCCTATATTATTAAAATCTTTATTCGACTCCATGTCACCAATATTATTATCATTCCTTTCATGTTCATTATTAGCTTTATTTCTTATATTATCAGTATCATTGCTGCAATTTTTATCAAGATGTGTAAGAGTACAATCAGCTATGTCATTTCTTTCTATGTTTTGATAACTTAAATTAATATTTGAAGATATGTCAAGATCATTTAATTCATTAAATGAAAATGTAATAAGTGATGAATTAATATTAAAATCGGTAAAATTATCATCAATGTCTGCCTCAGATTGACTTATGTCTACATGTAGATTTTCTAATAGTAAATCATTGAAGCCTAATGAATCTTGTAGCTTATCGATATCTTTATTCTGTGGTGTATCATATTGTTTTTGTAATACACAAATGCTTGTATCTTTAATAGATGTTGCAAGATCATTTTTTATTCCTAAAATACATTCAGACTCGTGTGTATCAACATTATTATCTGAAACACAAGATGAGTTGTAATCAATCATAATATGGCATATATTTTATAATTACACGAATGAAAAATACAATTCTTACCAATGCTTTTAATTAGTTTTACAATTGGCATTCTAGAATTTAAACTTTCCGCTATTTTATTAAGCATTTCCAGATTACCTATGAATCCAAGCATATCTATTATCTAATAGATAATTCGTAAAATGATCAGGAACATGTTATATACATTGAAAAGATAGAATATTTTTAATTCAAAGTTGTATCCATTATGTAAAGTCATCATAAAGCCGAGTTTAAATAAATTGTTAATCGGAAGTCCTAACATATTAACTAAACTAGACATCTACATAAGTCATTAATTCCATAGCGAGTCGTTTAGCTTGACTAGTGGAAAGAAAGAAAGTTGAAATTGATATGTCTTATGAAAATCTAATATTATATTTAATAATATATCGTTATATATTTTAGTTGATTATTGGCCAATTTTATAAACAAGATTTACTACCGACTTATTTATGACCGGCTGAAGTTTATAGTAAAAAAATTAATGGCGATTAAATGTTTGATATAATTACAAAATTTGCTTATAACTCACCACTTTGTACAATCAATTTTTTTCTATTTCGTACATTTCGTACTTGAACGAAATATTCTTCGCGATCTTTATATAGAGCATACATGTTGAAATTACTACTTCTATAATAACTTTGATATTATTAATTTTATAGATCTCATAAACCGCACTTCTTTTTATTATAACTATCTATATATATTTTGCTATAAACATTCATTAGATAAATATAATTGTGAATTATTTATCTCATTAATTCTATACATTGCGTTGGTACATACATCTACAGTAGTTATTAAATACAATCAGTAACATTTCTCAACAGAAGAACTTGTGAATTGTTAACAACACATTAACGTGAATACAGGATACAGATTCAATTAGTGTTAGACCTCTAAATAAACGTAATTGTACTCCGACACTTCGTTCAATGAAATGAAAATACGTTACACGAAATATATATATACACGATGCCAGCACTCATTTGTTTGTCTTTTTCGCGCGTTATAGATGTAATATCTTATCAGAACTAAGACACAAATGAGATATTATTAAAGAACGTCAACTCTGGACAAATTTTTGTTATTAGGCTGCATATCGAAACTAGGGGATCGATTGTGTAACTTGAAATGAGGTGAAAATTGTAAATGTGAGCAAATTCACTAGAATAATTATAATTTCATTGATCTACACTTAATAAATTTCCTCACTTTTGTAATTTTTACTTTACTTGAAATTACACACAGTCGACGCATAGAGTCCTAGGCCGGTATTCATAGTCAATTCTTATATTCAAGATCGTCTTAAGTACAGTCTTAAGATGTCACGAACCAATCAAAGGCCGGTATTCATAGTCAGTTCTTATATTCAAGACCGTCTAAAGCCCATTCTACATTGGTCGTATCGTAGGCGTCGCAGGTTACAAATTTGTTGCAACAGCCAATCCGATGTGTCAATTAGAAGTCTCACGACGCTTACAATGCTGCAATACGACCAATGTAGAATGAGCTTTAAGTTCAGTCTTGAAGAGTTACGAACCAATCAGAGGGCCGCTTTAGCATCTTAAGACATTACTTAAGACAGTCTTCAAATAAGAATTGACTATGAATACCCAGTAAGCAAGGAACATTACATTAACATTTTGAAACATTGATTTTATATGAATTTTATCAACGTTATTACGTAATGTGATATAAATATTGTTTAAATATTGCTGAATAACATGATATTTTTCAATATTTAAAAAATATTTCCGTAATATTATTTGAAATGTTTTATAAATGTTGCTCTAATACGTTTATTTAGATAATGTCAACATATATGCAATGATATAAGAATATTTTGTCAACGTTCTTACACAATGTTACATAAATGTTTTTAAAATATTGCCGAATAATATGATATTTTCCAATATTTAAAAAATGTTTCCGTAATATTATTCGTAATGTGTTATAAATGTTGCTCTAATATATGTTTATTTAGATGAAGTCAACATATATGCAATGATATAAAAATATTATATGAACGTTCTTACATAACATTATATAAATGTTTTTAAAATATTGCCGAATAATATATATTTTCGAATATTTAAAACATATTTCCTTAATATTATTTTAAATATTTTATAAATGTTGCTCTGATACGTATATTACACAATACAATATTTCATATTTTTTATACGATTTCAGATAGACTGTATGATGATCACGATATGCACAAATGAATTTACTGAAAATTTAGAACAATTTTATGATTACTTATGACATTATAAAAGTGAAAACTGACATTTTAAATTGTAATTTGACTCTTATTCGCTATTTTTAACGTATTAATTATTATTATAAAAGTGAAAACATTTACATTAAGGGAATTATAAAATTTAGGTATTTCAGTGATTAAATTTTTGGTCATAGAGTTTTGCAATAACATATATGTATGAAAAGTTTATTTCAGATTTGTAACATTATTTTTACGATATTACTATAAGGAACATTTACATCATATATAATTATATGCAATATACGTTATAAAATGATGCACATTTGCAGTTATTATGTGATGCATAGTAAGCATAAATGATTTGTAAACTTATCTTTATTTTACGCCGCATAAAGTAAGATAAATATACTGCAAATTTTAGGTAAACAGATGTCGATTTTGATATACTGAATTTTGTTAAATGGTTTCGTAGGCCGGTATTCATAGTCACAGTTCTAATATTCAAGACCTTCTTAAGTTCAGTCTTGAAGAGTTAAGCCCATGACACATAGAAAAACGTAAGGTCGTAAACGTAAACAGTAAGCGAATTGACCAATCACAGTTGAGAATGTAAGCAGTCGCTGCTACGTTCTCAACTGTGATTGGTCAATTCGCTTACTGATTACGTTTACGGCCTTACGTTTTTCTATGTGCCATGGGCTTTACGAATCAATCAAAGGGCCGCTTTATCATCTTAAGACATTACTTAAGGCAATCTTGAAATAAGAATCGACTATGAATACCGGCCGTAATTCTTATATGATGTCATAGTAAGCATAAATGATTTGTAAACTTATCTTTATTTTACGCATAAAGTAAGATAAATATACTGTAAAGTTTAGGTAAACTGATGTCGATTTTGATGCATTGAAAATTGCGAAATTTGATCAATGAGAATAAAGGAATTTTAGTTTCTATTATTTTGATTGGCCAAATTTCAATCTTTAATCTCAATCTTCAATGTGTATTCTGATTCCAGTCTATGCGTACACTTTGCTTTGATTAGAGGAATTTAGCTCGATTATAAGATTAAGGTATAGCATGCTGTAGTTTAGTCATGACCGGGTAAAGATGACCGTTATCCCCCTCCCTTGTCAAGTTGGCTTCACCTTATTTTGTGGAGGTAGCGAACTAGATATTATATAGAAATCTGTGGATGAGCCTTATTCGGCTCAGGTACCTTTTATATCACTTTCAGAATATAGTTCTTACTTTTTTAATTATTTCTGTGTACACATATAATTAACTTATATTTATTTACATATAATTATATTCTCATATTACACTTTCTTATTATAATTACAATCCATTGGATATACAATATTCTTGAAAACACATAATATGATGAGATATCGACGGTATTCGAACCATTATATGATCAAGACGAATGACAGTCTAATACCAAAGTGTTCAAACAAGCGTGCGATTATAGCTCAGCGTTAGCGTATTAGGTTCCCACCCAGAGATCTTAGGTTCGAATCCCGTCGATATCCCGATATGCATTTTCAGAAACATATATATGTTCAATGTGTTATTATTATTAATTACATGATAAGAAAGATGATATATGTACATAATACAAATAATTAAAAAAGAATTAAAAAATTAAATTAAAAATTTTTTTTGGTTGGAATATTCCCAGATAGACAAATGTATGTACGTAAACTTTATGGCAACTTCACTTTTATATTAGAATAATTCAATGCACAATATTGCAGCAACATTTAGTAAATCGGAAGACGAAATATCATTACGCAAATATAACGTAAATATGAGAAACAAAGATGTGATTTTGTTTTTCTCATATTTGCATCATGATATTTCATTCCCTGATTTACTAAATATTGCTATTTCATCGTCATATGAATATTGTTCTAATGTAAGAAAAATATTACCGCAACATTAGTTTCAACGATATTTCATCATCATATGAATATTGTTCTAATGTTAGAAAAACATTACTGCAACATTAGTTCCAACGATATTTTATCCTTATATCAACATTGTTCTAATGAAATAAAAATATTATCGCAACATTAGTTGTAATGATATTGCAACTCCATATCAACATTACTGAAATCTCTAAATGTACGTCAAAGTTTGTTTACGATAACGTTATATACAACGTTAACAACTACATATTCCAAAATGTTACATGTTGTTAAATATCATTTCAATAACGTTGCTGGAATATTATTTTGCTTACTGGGTACCGACCAAAGAGCTGCATTCGCGTCTTAAGACATTACTTAAGACAGTCTTCAAATAAGACTAACTATGAATACCGGCCCTAGGTTGCGTTCAGAATCATCATCTAAAGGTGCCAATTCATGAGACGCTGAAAAGCAGCGTTAAGTGTTGTCACGTGACATAACTTTGACGCTAGCGTCAAAAAGAAGAAGTTGGATTTTTCTAACTTCTAGCGTCAAGCAGCATATCGTGCAATTAACGTTGTTTTTTAGTAAGATAAACATGGAAAATGTAAGTAAAACAATATTTTCATTATTAGTTTGTAGTTAAAAAATATTTTAATTACGATAATAAAATCAACAGTAGACAGTGTAGCAAGTCCATTAGAAAATTTAACTTATAGGTTATATTTTCTGATAAATTTGTAATTAAAAAGTTCTTTATTAAATGATATTTTTTATTTATATTTTTGTTTTTTTTTTTTCAAGGAATATAGAATTGTACACACTTGCGGAATATGCGAAGAGATATGTGAAGTCGAAAATTTAAAAAGTCATTCTTGTTTGGAAGGTTACAATAATTATATTATTGATGAAAATACTTTATATTTTTATCCAGTATTAGGTAAATTAATTTCTTATTTCATTTTAAAAAACTTACACTATATATTTTGATATAATATTAATATATATTTTATAGATGATGGTAGTACAATTGTTCGACGTAGTCAAATTAATAATCGGGAAAGAATAGTAGCAGAACCATTCCAACAAGCAGCTACACCAAATAAAATTAAATCACATAAAAGAACATCCATATCAAAATTTAATTTTGATGACGAAGAAGTTTTAATAGTTGAGGTACAGAATAGGCCTGCATTGTGGAACCATTAAAAGAGCGAAATGGAAAAATTAAAAAACAATTGTGGGAGGAAATTGCACAAATTTTAAATGGAAAATTTAGTTGGGAAGAACTAAAATTAAAATTTAAGAGTCTTCATGATACATTTAGAAAAATTATTCAATCTGAGCATCAGGCAAGTGGGTCTGCTCGAAAAGATTCTACGATAAAATGGCCTCATTATCAATCTATGCAATATCTTCGTGATTCTTGTTTATATAAAACAACGATATCCAACATTGGAATTAATGAAAGGAAAAGAACAAACACGTCAATTAATGATGAAGAAGATGTAGAAAATATTTTAACAGACTCTACTGAAAAAAGAAAAAAAAGACCAATAAATGAAGGAAATACAAATGCACTCGACAGAATTGCTGATGCCTTTTGCCAATCCAATGATTTTCTTTTACCTCCACCTCCAGTGCCAGATGAAATAGATTCATTTTTGTCAACTGTAGGATATCGTTTAAGACGAATGTCGCCTCGAATACAACTAGATACAATGCAAAATATGTTAGATATGACATATAAAATATTAATAAGTGAAAATGATTAAAAAATACCTTACATCTCTTACTTTTTATAAATAGATAATGATAAATGTTAATGATTTTTTGTTGTTTTATATTATGATTGTTATTTTATTTTAAATTAATTTTATTTTAAAGTATATTTTTAGACATATGATAGATGAAACACAATAAAAATTTCTGTAATAAATAAAACAACTTTTATATTGAATATAAAATTTGAAAGTTTATTTTATTTTATATATTCAACAGTGTATTTAGCAATAGTCAGTTTGCCATGTTACAGCTCCTTCGTTATTAAAATATTCACAAAATTGTTCACGAATTTCCATTGCGTTATGAGAACAATTATTACTACCTAATTTATGTATATCTATTAATGCATTATTATGCGCATCTTCTCTCCACGAACCAGGAATAAACCCATCTGAATCTTCTCTGTCAATTATAGTTGGAGTTACATATTGATTTTCAGTATCTTGTTTTCGTATCCAGTTGTGAAGACACACGATTGCTTGAATAATTGTCATTGATTTTTCGACATTACAAATGATAGGTCTTTTTAAAATTCTCCATTGACTTTCTATAATACCAAAAGTATTTTCTATTATCCTTCTTGCACGACTAAGACGGTAATTATAAATTGTTCGTTCTTTGTTTAAATTTTTTCCGGGATAAGGCCGAAGTAAATAATTTGTTAGCTGGAAAGCTTCGTCACCAACAAGAACATAAGGCAATGATTCTCCATTTGATATTAAAGGCTGTGGTTGTGGTAAATCCATTTCTTCATTATGAAACTTCTGACCGATAAGAGAATCTTTAAAAATGCCTCCATCACTACGTCGACCATAAGCGCCAATATCAACATAAGTAAAACAATAATTGGCATCACAAATCCCAAGTAGAACTATACTATGAGTGTACTTATAATTAAAATAAGAAGAGCCTGCATTATTTGGACACTGAAAAAATATTTGCGTTTTTTACTTTTTGTGTAAACAAATACATTTATGAAGAGAAAATACAGAACTCTTAATATTTAAAAATCAAAGATAGGCAAAGGCATATAAGAATGACATACAAAATTATAAACAGCAAATTCATAATATGATAATACCTTTAATTACAGAATAAAAAAAATATATATATAAAATATTACCTACTAATTTCTAAAACGCACGCATGAATACATTATAATTCTAAATTAAAAAAAAAATTTATTTTTTAAATTTAGAATTTAATGTGTTCATACGTGCGTTTTAGAAATTAGTAAGTAATATTTTATATATATTTTTTTGACTCTGTAATTAAAGGTATTATCATGTTATGAATTTGATGTTTATAATTTTGTATGTGATTCTTATATGCCTTTACCTATCTTTGGTTTTTAAATACATTTATGTACAAACAAACACACACACATATGTATATGTATACCTGAATAAGAACATGTTTCCCATCGATTGCTCCAATACAGTGATTAAAATTCCACTTTTCTTCAAATTCGTTAGCAATATTTAACCAATCTTGTTTTGAACAAGATGGGAGTACTTTCTTTACCAAACAATTCCATATAGTATTACAAGTTTCTTCAATAATCTTACTGACAGTTGTCAGTCCAACAAGATATTGATAAGATATGGAGGTCATCGAATCACCAGATGCCAAAAATCTTTATAAAATAAATGTTATACTTATACATATAAATTTGTCACATGAAAAATAAATAAAAAATAAATTTTTTAAATAGATTTACCTTAATGTCATGCATAATCGTTCTTCAGCTGATATCGGTTCTCTAATTACAGTCTGTTTAGTTATAAAAGGTGCAATCATGCACAATAATTCTTCAAACTGTGTTACACTCATACGAAAATAATTTCGAAATCTACTATCTTGTAATGTAATAATGGGAAATATTGCATGATAAAATCCATGTAATCTGCGTTCTTGAAATATTGGTTCCACCCAATAACGTTTTTTAGAATAATTTCTTTTTGTCTTCTTTTGTATCTCATTAATAACAAGTGTTATTAGAATTTTTTCTTTTAGTTGTTTACGTTTTAGCAATTTTTTATTACATTCATTTACCCAAAAGTGATATTTATTGGCAAATGACATATTTAATGACACTCACGAATTTTGCTACTAAAATACTTATAACTGACGCTGATTTTAATTGACACTGACCGCTGGCGTCAATCTTAGTCACGTGGCCTATTTTGACGCTAAAAATGAGCGTCTAGCGTCAGCATGAAAAGGCACCTTAAGTGTACCCAGGTGTCGTTTTATTCTTGTTTATCATTCGTGAACAACAAGGATAAAACAACATCTGGATGCATTCGGACGACGATTCTGAACACACCCCTAGATTTATAAGGGTCTGCATAGAATAAAAGGGACAGGAAACTGAAAATGACTGAAAACAGAGAATAAGAATTTCAACCTATCAGAAATCATATACTGTGGAATAAACAGTGCATATTCCATAGTTCATGATTTCTGATAGGTTGAAATTCTTATTCTCCGTTTTTAGTTCTCTATTCCTTTTATTCTGCGTAGCCCTAAAGCCAGCGGCACACGATCACTGAACTATATGTATATACACTGGAATAGGCATCGAAGAAAATTCGTGGTCGTTTTTGATCAGCCGCCATTTTGGTTGGATGATTGAGCGAATCAGAAGCGTTCGCGCGCGCGTTGCGATCGATGTATTGATCGAAACAAAACAACTAAACAACTCTCAGAATAACTCCCTCTCTCTCTTTTCTAAACAGCTAAACAGCTCTCGTAAGTGCGCATGTGCATCTGAAAGCTTCTGATTCGCTCAAGCATCTAACCCAACCAAAATGACGGCTGATCAAAAACGGCCACGATTTTCTATGGTTCACAAGGGAGATGCCTATTCCAGTGTATATATAGTTCAGTGCACACGATGCTTATTTTCTTGTCTCTTATCCAACTAGCAATCCAACAAGAAAACAAGCATTGTCTGCCGCTGGCTTAAGAGAGGCGCGATTGGTGTTATAGACGAGATACTATTAGAAACCATGGTGTAAAGAATATAATGTGAGATATTGCGCATGATGGCGACATGGAGGGGATTGCTTGAAATCAATTCAACCAATCAGTTCTGGCCCATTCGGAGAGGCGCGTGTAGGCCATATTGGATTTTGTACTTTGGGAAAGATCTGATTGGCTTACTGCTCCCTACTACTTTTAGACAACTGCGCATCCACCGGAATAGCTCACCTTAGAGACCCTCTAACAGAGACTGGCCATCAGGCGAGTCCGGCATTTCCTAGCGAAATCCTACAAGTGAGAGAGAAATATAGGCCATTTCACTCTTTCACTCACACGAATATGTGCGTTCGTATGTGATTGTTTATTCAAGTTGATTTGAGTTGATTCAAGGTTATGTTCGTGGTTTTTGCTCAGTACAAAATAATAACAATAAAAATGAGTGGTTGCACTGCACAATTCTGGAAAAATTATTTAATATCTGTCTTTAGTCAGGTTACGGCTAAACATGTTTTAAATTATCAATTGTTTCCTAAAATTATTAGAAAGTTTGTCGTATTCAAATTAAGAACATTAAGTAAGAAAAATACTAATATTAATAGAAGATATGACAGTAAATCGTTGGTACACACCTTTTTTAAATAAATTTTACAAATGTTAAGTGTTTGTACTTTTGTCACTGATTTCCTAACCTTACTTTAATTTTATTTGAAAAAGATTTAATAGAATTAAGAAAGAGAGAATATTAAATATAGAAATTATTTAACGCATAAACAAAAAGAACGAAGACAATATAAGAGTCAATGTTTAAAATTTAATAACAAAGTCAAAAATTAAATCATAAATGTCAAAAAACAGCTATTATAACAAAGTTATTTAAAGATAAAGATGTATATAACTGACGATAAAACTTGACATGTTTTTTTTTATTTAACGTACGTATATTATTTATATTGATGTAAAAAGCACGGTTTTAATATTTCTATAATATTTATCATTACATACTATTTACATTCCAAGTAAATGCAGTAATTGAAATTTCAATACGAGCGGGAATCGCTAGGAAATGGCGGACCAATCGAAAGTGGCCCCCTGATGGCCAGTCTCTGTTAGAGGGTCTCTAGCTCACCTTATATTCTTTCCACCATGTTAGAAACCATCGGTTCTGGACAAATTTTCGTGACTATTAATGGGGCCCGAGGGACCCGGAGATAATTGAAAAACAATGACATTATCGACGATTAATAAAAATTTACGATTATTAAAAAAAACATAAATATTTTGATAATATATTATTAAGTTCGTGATTTTTTATTACGTAAATGTTAATATATAGTATGCAAATAAGTAGATATGCATATATTATATATTGCCGAAAAATTACAATTCTTTCTCTGCACTTATTATCTCTATCAAGAATCAAACTCGGATGATAACGTTAAAATCACAATTTTTAATAAAAATCGAGTATTATTAAGTTTTAGGTTGTGGTCAAAGTCTCGCTACAAATACTTTAAAGCGTTTGATGGACTAATCAGAAGAAAGAATTTTGCAAATTGACCAATTAAAAAACGCTTCAAAGCATTTACAATATCGCGTTGACCGTACCCTTAAACACATATACACATGTTTATAAAACTAATAAATTATGAAATTAGTACCATATTATTAGTTTATTATTCTTAGGCCTGATTGCATCTAGAGTCCTAAATATCAGAGAAGCGCAATCGGTGTGCCGCATTTTGATTCGCTGACTGTCAGCCAATCATGACATTCATTCATTGGTACTAAAAATAGCTGACTAATAGACGATTGGTGGATTTCATATTTCGTCTGCAATCGACGCCATTTTTAGTACTTTTCTTAGTAATTTTGCGATACTGGCTTAAGCCGGTTGCACTTCTCTGATATCTAGGACTCTAATTGCACCAACGTGATTTCGATTTTAAGCGAAACTTTAGGCCCCAACACACTTTTGCATAACGCATAAAGCATGTGCATAAGGAATTTCATTGGCCCATTTTCTTATGCATGAGTCAATGGACCAATCAAATTCTTTATGCACATGCTTTATGTGTTATGCAAAAGTGTGTGTTGGGGCTCTTAAACTATCTCTGTCTCTATCTCCTTTTCGGCTCTAAAACGAGACAGATAGAATTTTAAGTCTCGCTTAAAATCAAGAAGTATTGGTGCAACCGGGCCTTAACCACTTAAATTTTAACAGTTACACGAACTTCTACAAACGCCGATTTTAATAGTATTTCGTCGATGCGGGTGTTAAGCATCTTGATTAGCTATTGCACTTACGTGACTCAACAACCAATCATGAACTGATTTCTGTATATTAAAAATGACTGCTTATATAGGATTCACACTGCGTACGACATCCGACGTACGATGGTACGATATCCAATAGCAGAACTTGTTTTCTAGATGCAACAAAATATTGTTAGCTATATATCAAGAAAAGCTCTCTTATTAAGCTGGTTCTACATTGGACGCAAGCAGCAAATTGTATGGACGCAAGTTTGTTGCGACAGCCAATCTGAAGCGTTGATTTAAAAATGCAAACTTGAGATTGGCTGTCGCAACAAACTTGCGTCCATGCAATTTGCTGCTTGCGTCCAATGTGGAACCAACTTTAGATATCGGACGTCGTACGTCGGATGTCGGACGCAGTGTGAATCCTACATTATGATTGGCGAATTTCATAGTCCGTTTTGCAATCCTTAAAACATATACTACTGGTAGAGTCCTAGATATCAGAGAAGCGCAACCGATGTTCCGCGTCCTGATTAGCTGACTGTCAGCCAATCATGACATTCATTCAGTGGTATTAAAAATGGCTGACTAATAGACGATTGGTGGATTTCATATTTCGTCTGCAAATGACGCCATTTTTAATACTTTTCTTAGTAATTTTGCGATACTGACTTAAGCCGGTTGCGCTTCTCTGATATCTAGGACTCTAACTACTGGAAGGAGCATAGGCACGAAAAGTTGAAACCGAGAAGATTGACAAGAATGGAGGTAGAATGCAGAGAAGACTGACAAGGATGGAGAATGCGTGATCCTATATTGTAATACGCATGCTTGTCGCCTTATCTCTTCGCCCCGCAGACCCCGCGAATGGTCTGAGCATGCATATTGTTGAGTAGGCGCATTCTATCTCCATCCTCGTCAATCTTCTCGGCTTCAACCGAAAGAATGGAACTATGGACCTATGCTCCTTCTAGTATATATGTTTCAAGTTGCAAACAATTTCATTTTTAATACCTATTTCTAGTACTTTTTAGAACTTTTGCGATATTGGGCGCGTTCAGCGGACTCAACAGTTTTGCAATCGTTTTATGATTTGTCTCGCTGATTGGATTATATTTTTAGATCTAAATGAATAGTCCTACTCAACGAAGAATCATAAAACAGTTATAAAGCTGTAGAGTCTGCTGAACGCGACCATTGATGGAGTGGCTCCGATTGTCTATCAGCGATTGATCACATTCCTCGCTGATTGGATAATTTTAAAAATAATATAACCTTATTGGTAAAGTATCGAAAATAGAACATATATTAGGAACAATATTAATGCCCGTATTCATAGTCAGACCTTATACTTAAGAGCTCAAACACACACTTTTGCATAACGCATAAAGCATGTGCATAAGAAATTTCATTGGCCCATTTTCTTATGCATGAGTCAATGGACCAATCAAATTCTTTATGTATATGTATTATGCGTTATGCAAAAGTCTGTGCTCACCGCTTAAGGTTTCCTTAAATTTATCTTTAGATGCTCAATAGCCAATAAAATAATTCATCATAGAGCATCTGAAGATAATCTTAAGGAAGCCTTAAATATAAGGCTTGACTATGAATATGGGCATAAATGTCAGAGATCTCATGTCAGATACCAATCACGTCGGAATATACGATTTCTGATAGATTAAAATTTTAATATTTATTCCTATTCTTAAAATTTTCTCCATTGTACGCAAGATCTAACTGAAATCATCGATGAGATACTATTAAGGCTGATCTGCATTGGTCATATCATCGCAAGCGTCATGTTTAATATTTCCTCTATTGTAAACAAGATCTAACTGAAACCATCGATGAGATACTATTAAGGCTGATCTGCATTGGTCATATCGTCGCAAGCGTCATGTCAAGCCTATTCTACATTGGTCGTATTGTAGCATCATAGCGTCGTGAGACTTTAAATTGACACATCGGATTGGCTGAAGCAATAAGCTTGCGATTTACGATGTCTACGACATGATCAATGTAGAATGGCCTTTAGGGCCACTTTTACATACTCTGATTAATTTAATTGGCCGATTAACCCATTGGAATTGGCAATCGCATCTGTCGTCAAAATAAAATGACAAATGCGATTAGCCAATTTTAGGCTAATCGGCGGATAAAGTTAGAGTTGGTACGAGTGGTCCTTAAAGACAATCTTATGAAAGTCATCGTTCTTATGAAAATCACCAACGAGATACTGTCAGCCCGATATTTCATGTGTCGGTCGACAAACTTTTTAAGCACATTGATTGGCTGCAGGACAAAGAAAACCTGTTTGTTCTACAGCTAATAAACACGCTTAAAAAGCTTTGTCGACTGTCATGAAATATCGGCTTTAAAAATCGGGGATAAAAAATTAAAGAACGATGACATTATCGATAGTTAATAAAAATTTACAATTACTGACAAATATTTTGATAATATAATACACTATTCAGTTTGTGACTGTATAACAATGCTATATAAATAAGTACGCATATTTTTCATGATATATCTTATATATTGCCGAAACATTACATTCTTTTCTTTCCAATTGTCATCTCAAATCTTTATTAATCAAACTCTCGGATGGTAATATAAATCACAGATTTCAATAAAATAGGATATTATTAAGTTTAAAATATATATGTACATGTCTACGAAACTAATAAATTATGAAATTAGTATCGTATTATCAGTTTCTTATTCTTGATCACTTTAATAGCTACGCTAATTTCCACAAGCGCCGAGTTCGACACACAAATATTGTATCGACATATATCCAAAGCTTTGTGTAGTCCGAATACGCATAATAATCACACCCAACCGACACTCAATTATTTGATGGTAACTTCGGTTACACTTAACTAATACACCTAATAGCGATTTCGGCTGGGATGCACTAATGTACACTGATGCATGTTAAGTCCGTGTACAATGAAAAGCGATTTCGGCTGGGATGCACTGGTGTACATTGGTGCACATAAAACTATCATACACAATTACCGTCAAAATGCATTAAAAATAAATGAAATGGTACAATCTCTTTAATTCATATTCTATTGCATTAATAACATGTATTTGAAAAATTGTATTTTTTTTATTTTTGTATTTGATAGTTTAGTTGGAACGTATGTACCGACTGTACATTTTAGGTGTTCATGCAACTTGTGTTCGATTGGTCGTTTTCGTCAGTGTCGCATGTTCGTCTGGGCTTAGTACACCGCAAAAGTGTACACAAAGTGGCCCCGACAAATTTGTCGGGGCCAGTTGGTGTAATGCACGTCGTGTAATCAGTCGTGCTCGTGATGAATGATTTACATATATTCATGGAATTATTAACATCATCATCAAGTGATGACGATGAATTATTCCTTTACCTGCAGAAATGTAAAAGAGCAAAAATTAAAAATTACATCGAAGATGTTGTGCATAAAATGTCCAATAGAACAGTGAGAGTTTTGCATTAATAAAACTATAATAAATTATTTATTAAACAGAAAATATTTATTTACAGTTTGAAAGTCATTTTCGAATGTCGCGGGAGACGTGTTATGTAATAATAGAGAAATTTGAAATGTCAGTATTCTATCCGAGTGATAGGTCCCATGGTGGAACGTCAATTTCGTCAACAGAAAAACATGTGTTAATGTTTTTATGGTTAGTTTAATAATAGTAATTTGAAGATGAAAGAAAATGAACTGAAAACATATATGGGCATTGATTTTATTTCCTTAAAATTTGCGATAATTTCTTTTTATTTCGAGGTTTGCAGGAAATAAATGCTCACTTCGACAAGTAGGAGATCGATTTAACTTAAGCCTTTCAACTTGTGAAAGTGTGTTACAAAGAGTGATGGATTTTCTATATGATATATCCAAAGAAATAATTACATTTCCAAATACTTCGGAAGAGAAACATGCTCTTGCCGAAAACTTTAAAAAAGTATGATATTCTATTTTTTATTCTTTTATTATGTAAACAGGTGTACTGCTTTTTATGTCCTCTATCACTCAATTGTTAAGGCCAGAGTTCCATTTTTCCCATTTTTTTACCTCAGGTGAATAATAAATGCCCAAATAAAGAGAACTATGGCCTTAATGACGCATATTGATATAATTAAAAAAGTGTTATACATTTAAAAGATATACTTATTTGTTAAGATTGCTGGTTTTGAAGGTGTAATTGGATGTATTGATGGCTCTTATATAAACGTTCGTACTCCTGCACACAAATTACGAACGACATACGCAAATAGACATAATACGACAAGTCTAGTTTTGCAAGCAGTATGCGACAATAATAAAAAATTCCTTGATGTTTTCACGGGAGTTCCTGGAAAACTACATGACAGTCGAACTTTTAAATTATCATTTTTAAGGCAGGACATAGAGGAGATTTGCGAAAATGGAAGATTTCATTTATTGGGTGACAGCGCTTATCCCATAAGAAAATTTCTCATGACACCTTACAAGGATTTTGGAAATTTAACA
Source organism: Cyphomyrmex costatus (assembly GCF_001594065.2). NCBI lineage: Eukaryota > Metazoa > Arthropoda > Insecta > Hymenoptera > Formicidae > Cyphomyrmex > Cyphomyrmex costatus. Next base: position 42,017 of record NW_017278641.1, on the reverse strand, counting down.
CCCTCACACGTAAAATTCAATGAAAAATTATCAACAACTAGAGTAAAAATTGAAAATGCATTTGGATGGTTAAAAAATAGATTTCGACAACTAATGTCATTGGATTTTCACACTGTTTATAAAATGAGTAGTTTCATTGTAGCATGTTGCGTATTACACAATATATGTATTGATGCAAATGATTTATTGTAATGTGATGACACAATTGATGAGGAACAATTCAATGTGCCAATAAGAGTTGAAGATAACGAACCTGCATTGAAATAACAGGGTGAAAATAAACGCGATGGTAATCCGCAACCATATGAATAATATAGGACTAAATATGTAAATGTATATTATTGCTATTTTATGTTTATATGCTTTAATTACTATTCACGCATGTAATATCTTTTGTTTACTTCGGTGTGCAGGAGAGGTGTGTGTGTGTGTGTGTGGAATAACAAATAAAAATTGATTTTCAAAAATTTAATAATATTTATTTGCAAGGTATAGATTTTAATATTAATTCTGCAAAACATCTACATTTTTTGTACAAAAATCAGGTACAAGAGCCTCATACATATATTTAGAACATATTTGTAACAAAAACTTAAACTCTTATAATCTATTTGATTGCATTGTGGTTTTAACTGTTATAAAACTTTAAACTCTCTCTCTCTCTCTCTCTCTCTTAAAACTAAAAAAAAATAATACTGAAAAATTCTGAACTACAATCTTAAATTCTAAATCACTTTTTATTACAACTAAACAAAAATTAAGAAATATAATAATAATACTTCAGTATAGATATACCTTAAACTAATAACATGTATACTTTAAACCTTTAAATCTTTTCTTTTTATCCGTCTAAGGGACCAACTTGCTTAATTATATATTTTTTTAATAAATCCATTTTTTCTTTGTGCCTTCTTTCTTTACTCTCTTCTCTTTTGGCATAAGCTTCTTGCAAAATTTGAGGAATTGATTTTTCGTCCTTTTCCTTTCTCTTTTTTTTCGGTTGCGTCTCGTCACTGTTTGTCCTTTTTTTTAGCAAGGAATCGTTAGGAGTTTTATTGATGATTGTACGTTTTGTACCCATTAGCACCTATATATTATAAATATAAAATACATGGAACACAGAAGACATTGCATTTGCAAGAAAGTAGGAAAAATATAGATGAAATGATTTGCAGGTTATTGAAAAATAAGATAAGTTAAAAGTTTAATATAATAATGAATTATTATTATACACATATGTGTGTATACATATATATATATATATATGTATTAATAGAAGCAGTTAATAAAAAAAATTTAATTACCTCTGGTTCGATACTGTCATCCTTAGCCGCTATATTTGATAATTCTGCCTCATAAGGCACAGTCATACGGCTTCGACCTGTCGCATTATTATTATTTACAGCCTCTCTCTTACGTCGCATTACGGTTTTATAACGGTTCTGACATTGCAACCAACTCCGGATAACACCCAATTCATTTTCTAATTCTTCTGATATGTTTTGGAACATATTTTTGACCGTCCTGAATCTCTTGCGAGGACCGACGGATGTCATGTAGTCGTTGTATTTTGACAATAAGAATTTTGTTTCGGGTTCATTCCACTCATCGCCTGATTTTCCTGTTATAAGTACGCATATGTTAATTATTTATATCGTTACATCGAACTAGTGCTTCCTTCTGCATGTGGTTATAAATTTCGGCGACTGTTCCCCGCTCATCGCAGAAACCACATTCCACAATATCGGAATCACTATCTGAAAGCATTAATGTAGAATTCAACACAGCGAATTTTAGGTTAGGAACATAAATCTCTTGAATGTGTGTTAAATGTTAAAACTATATCTATTAATTAAGTATTTACATTTTTATTGCGTATTTCTGTACTCACTTTTCAAAGATGAAGCCATCGTAATAATTAACACTTTCCAAAATATACAATACGAGCACTCGATTCGAAATGCGTCCGTTACGGTCTTCAGAACTGCCGTATAGAATGAGGCGTTTTTTTATTAAGGCTATCTAGATTAAGGCTATCTTTTGTTTTCAGGGATCAGAAGACAAAGATAGCCTTAGTCGCGGTTGTTTCTGGTACATAACGAAAAAACACCTATGGTAACGAGTGCAATTCATGATATTTTCATATTCGGCTGACGAAACATACACTGCTGCGATGGTAAATTAAACAGTATACAACGGCTTTAATGTGCACCGGTGCACACTCATTTTCCCAACCGAAATCGCTATAAGTTAATGGTCACACCCAATCAACACTCAATCAATTGATGGTAACATCGGTTACACTTGACTAATACACCTAAGTTAATGGTCACACCCAATCAACACTCAATCATTTGACAGTAACACCGAAAATGATACCCAAAATGGAGATCACACCCAAATATTTGAATGTAACACTCGAAATGACACCAAAATTGAGGGTAAACTCTAAACTAACACCGAAATTGACGATTAACACCAAAAATTTCAGTGTATTTTTCTTAAGGGGAGTCCCGCGTTCGACATTTTTTCTCGGCCTATCTCTTACAATACTAACATGAATAAAACAGGATTTTCGGATTCAACATGATAGAAGTCATCAGACGATCAGTAAGTATTCAATGAGATGCAATGATAGTTTATCGAGAAAATGATTTAGGACGCGATAGGATATTTGCATGAATGAATCTAGATATTCTGATTTAACATGATAACAATCGTCGGACAATCAGTATTCAATGAGATATAGTATTATAGAGTTGGAAAAACAAGTTAGAACATTATAGGATATTTACATAAATAAATCTGAATTTTTTTATTTAACATGATAGAAATAGTTGGACAATTAATATTCAACCTGATACAATATATGCTAGTTTATTGAGGAAATGGGTTCGAACGCGATAGAATACTAACATGAATGAAACAGGATTTTCGGATTTAACATGATAACAGTTGTCGGAGAATCAGTATTCAATGAAATACAGTATTGTAGCGTTAAAAAACCGAGTTAAAACACTATAGGACATTTACAAAAATAAATTAGGATTTTCTTATTCAATATGATAGGCGTAGTCGTATGAAAAATTTTTTATATCCGATTTGTACGATCACAGATACGAAAAATTTGAACCAAATCTCCTACTTAATATGATAAGTACTGATATAAATAAATAACTTTTTATTAATATATATCTGGATAGGAATGATTAAGTAAATATTGTATTAAAACAGATGGTTTTAAAATCTCGACATTGAGATATATATTAGTATACTTAAACAACGTGAATTGCGATTTCAACCTGATATGAAATGTATAACTGGAATTTAGGATCTATTCACATTAACCACGAATATCTCTTTTATCAGATACTGTGATAAAGGTTCTGTATCTGGATTTCACGATGATGAATACAGAAAACAGGAACCAAATCCCCTATTCAACTTGATACAAAATTTTCCAATCAGATTCTATCTGTTTTCTTGAGCAGGGAATATAAACATATTGTAAATAACATGAAAACGTATCTCAAATATATCACATTTATTATTTTTTATATCAGCTTCATTGTATCGAGGAGATTGTGATTGAAATTCGATGGACAAACCACTCTGGCTGGACATGGACAAATTCAAGAGAGGGCAAAAATTCGCGCAAGATTATTTTTTTCAATTTTTTTCACTAATATATTATCACTTTTCCAGATATTCGTTTTCACAGATGATCTTAAAAGGATGATCTTTAGACAACAATCTCACATACTACAGTATTTAGCGTTTAAAAGATAATTAAGTGTATGAACATTTTGGTAAAACCTTGTAGGCCAGTAGTCACAGTCTGTTCTTATCCATATAGAATTTTATTATCAGCTGAATATACTAGACCACAGTTAGGGGAGACCGGGTCTCGTTGGCACAGTTTTCACAATTTCGGCATTAAATCCTTTAAATAACTGATTATTATGATTAAACTATGCTAATATGATAGAAAGAACCTTTCTCTACATTTTGATACTAGAAACGATTCTGTATAATGTACAATTTCTTTGTAGTAAGTGTAATATGAACACGCTGCATTACAGCCAATTTGTCCCGATAATGGGGTAAGTTGATAGATACCATGGGACAAGTTGCCCAGAGTATACATATATCAAGACATAACCTCTTAAGAGAGGTTATAGGTTATGGAACAAATCGGAATGAATTTTCAAATCGGAATGGATTCCGATCGGAATTGTTCAATTATTAACATAAGTACGCACTTGAGAACACCGATGTCTCACGACTTTCACGTGCGAACGATAAACACATCATGCTAACCTATGCTAACCTTGCATAAATTGCATTAAATATATGAGTCAACGTACCCCATCTCTACATACATTTGATTTTTAATGGTTTTATTACAACAAATTACTATCATCACTCAAAATAGCATGTCGTATACTAACAAAAACTTTTCTTTTAACTGATAATACGTCACTTAGATTTATTTTCTCAAGTTGAGAAGTATTAATACGAAATATTGAAAAGCTCGAAAATCTACTTCGTACCCCTTGAATTACATTTTTCTCTTTTTTTATTACAATACTTGTTTGATTTAAATGAAACTTAAGGATAAATACTATGTTATAAAAGACATATTTTGCAGTAATTTCTCCATTGTTTCTTTTGACGCAAGTACATAAACTGAACGCATTGCCAATTTACCTCTTATGCCAACGAGACCCGGTCTCCCCTACTGACTGCCACAGTTCAGATACTCTGGCGTAGTACTGGTGAACTACTGACCCACTACTAGCTAAGTACTGGATAATGATTTTTAGCTCAGTATTGGCAGATGATACTGGTCCAGTCATTTTAACCAGGCATGATGACCTAGTACTGGCTGACAGAATTTTGGCCATTATTTTCATCAGTCATTTATTTGCCAGTAATGACCCAATAGTGATTCACAGAACCTTTGCCGTTAGTTAACAGTCGTAGTGCTGGGTAATCAAATGTTGGTTTTGTTGTAACTGCTGACATCTTGCTTGTGATTTTGGGTATTTTAAGACCATCTTTAATAATGTCTTAAGATGCTGATGATTGACTTAAAATAGTCTTAAATAAAAAACCGACTATGAAACCGGCTTTAGACTTGTATTTATAGTCACTCTTCTTATACTTAAGAATTGAAATTAATGAAACTAATAGCCTGAGATGATATAGTTTAGGTGAAAAATTCATAATTGCGATTTAAGCGAACAATTCTTACTCTTGAAACTATTATGATACTGATAAATTTTGAGATTTATCTGGAGACACGGTAGTGTCTCGGCGCTAAGCCAAGCACAGCGACACTATCGTAATTACTTTATGCGAGCCGACGAATTTCGGGGGATTGAGGTTATTGAATCTCAATAAAGACTGAACCGATCAAGTTTTAAGTGTGCTCAATCTATTGTGCCCGCTCAGAATATATGTATAATGAAAGTATTTATAATTTTTCTCTATACATGCCCTGTGAGCGGAGATATTGTAATGTAAAGTATGAATATGTTGATTTTTAAGTTACAAAAATTAAGATATGTTGTTCGTCGACCAGTTGAAAAATGTAGAGTTTATTTTTCGATAATAGATGGCCTTTGACTTTATCTATCTATATATATCTATCTATATACGATGACTGTGACGTGCGCACGATTTAAAATGAAATATCGAGATTGTCATTGTAATGAATTTAATTAAATTTAAATAAACCGAGACACTACCGTTGTCTCCAGAAAAAAATTCAATATAATTTAAAATATTTATTATCTATTTTTCTAATTAAACTACGTAAAAACAAAACATTAAGTAAACGACCGATACGAGCACAAAAAAATGTTGAAATTAATAATTCAATCAATTATACAAACAATACTTGGATCTAATTTAATCTATAAAATAAATTTGTATAGGGTAAAAGTACCTATTATGGAACGTTTTTCAATAATAGGAAAATATTACGGTAAAAATGTAGATTAGGGGAGCCTCCCCCAATGACCTTGACCTTGACATATGTTGTCAAGGTCATTACCCTGAGTGACCTTGAGGAAGTTTTAACCGTCGGACCTAACTCGTTAAAAAGTTATTAATAAAAAAAGTTTCAAAATTAACGTATCATTTCTGGAAAATTATAC
>NW_017278641.1:33719-35274 GCF_001594065.2 Cyphomyrmex costatus | reverse complement strand
ATGTTAATTGTTGCCGATCAAATTGTCGGTTCTGGGATATCATGCAATATGAGTATCCGCTAGTTATTTTATTCCAATGATGACACACATCACAAGTTTGAAATTTGATATATTTGCTCACAAATAAGGCATACAAAATTATGTATTAATGTACGCAACTTAGGATGATGTTCATCCTTCAGAGAACGAGAAAATTCTGGCGCCAACAAAAACCGACGCTACCCAATACACCTCAGCGCCAATACAACAGCGCCATACAACAAGCGCCACACTAGATCTTGCTTGGGAAGCTGAACGCAGGGGCGTGCGCTAAAGAGGTGGCAATCGCAAATTCAAAAAACTTAGAATCCCTAACACTGTCTCCCTTGAAACCTCTTAGTTTCAATCGAAAATTAACAGACATATTAAATGACGCTAATAAGCAAATGGTTGATTATGGTATTACAAATGATATAGAAATACTTGTGATTAAACTTATAATTAAATTGAAATTAAGAACAGTTCGTCGATTAATAAAAACATATAGTATGGATAATAACATAAATATAATTAGCTGAACATTATATGATACTTAAACGTCTATCGGTAATATCGCTAGTCGAGTCAATGGGCGAGTAATTATGCTATTACTAGTTTTAATTTCAGCTGATCGAATCTTATTGTCAGAACTTCTGTATATACTCAACACACGTCCCATTAACCATTGCAAGGGTGCCAGCCCTGGTTGTTGAATTACAACCAGTTGTCCAACTTTAAGAGGTTGGCCTTTATTACTCATCCATTTACTTCGACCTTGTAAATTGTTGAGATATTCAACATGCCACCGTTGCCAAAAATGTTGGCGTAATCTTTCTACCAATTGCCATCGGCTTAAACGATTTATCTGAATGTCTTCTAGACTCGGATGACTATAGCTATTTAATGGTTTACCAATAAGAAAATGTCCAGGTGTTAACGCTTGAACATCATTTGGATCGTTTGACATTGGACTTACAGGACGTGAATTTAAAATAGCCTCAATCTCAGTGATTGCTGTTGACATTTCGTCATAATTAAGAGAAGCATTGCCTATAATTCTTTTCATATGATACTTGGCAGACTTGATAGCTGCCTCCCAAAGACCTCCAAAGTGCGGAGCATTAGGAGGTATGTTTTGCCACTGAATTTGTGCTTCTACAAAGAAGTCATTTAATTTTCGCTGTACTTGTTCCTTCGCAAACATCTCATGCAAGTCGTTAAGTTCTCTAGCTGCTCCCACAAAATTCGTCCCATTGTCCGAATACAGGCATGCGACCCTGCCTCTTCGCGCCATGAATCGTTTAAATGAAGCTAGGAAAGCCTCTGATGATAAGTCAGCCACCAATTCTATGTGCACTGCCTTGGTGGAAAAGCATATGAAAATGCATATATATACCTTAAGTAGCCTTGCATTACGACGCTTATGTTCCCTCACAACAAATGGACCGCCGAAGTCTAAGCCAGTATGTGTGAAAGGATGTGACGGAGTTACTCGAGTATTCGGAAGATCACTCATGATAACCTGTGAGGTACTAGG
>NW_017278641.1:25342-27923 GCF_001594065.2 Cyphomyrmex costatus | reverse complement strand
TTTTTAATTTTTTTTAAACACAATTTTGTAATTCTAAAACCTATAAAATATGCAGCAAACTGAAATATTTGTATGTCCTATGTATTACATAGAAGATAGAAGTGTAAAATAATTACTGAATCATAACGGCCGAATGTCTAAGGGCTTTCAAGTCTTATTGATAAGCGCTATAAATAGCATGTATCCAATCGAACCGTGTTCAATCGTGTGCAAAGTAACGACAAAAGTAACTGTAAATTTCGTTACCGTTACCCAAAAAATGTAACTCGTTACCGTTACAGTTACCAAAAAAAGAAAGTAACGCAGTTACCAGTAAAGTTACCAAAAAAGTAACTTGTAACTGTAACTTCGTTACAGTTACTTCCATTCCCTGTTCATATCATACATGTATAGCAGAAATAATACGTTAATTTTGAAACTTTTTTTGTTAATAACTTTTTAACGAGTTAGGTCCGACGGTTAAAACTTCCTCAAGGTCACTCAGGATCATGACCTTGACAACATATGTCAAGGTCAAGGTCATTGAAGGAGGCTCCCCTAATCTACATTTTTACCAATATTACAGTTGACTGTAAGTAATTAAAAGCTCTATGGGTAAAAATTCAAACGTATTTCGTTAGACTAATATTTCTTTATGAAATAATAAGTCGTAAAATGTTTATTTATGACAAATAAAAAAAAATAAAAGATAAAACGTAAAAATTGAGCATGCATGTAATATGGAACACCGTTTTCGCACCATGTCCCGGTGTTCCATATTCGACGTCCCCTCTTTGGAACAGGTATGTATCTTGCTAAAAAGGATAAATCTGATTAACAAATTTCGTGATTAACAAATTTCATGGATGTATTTCATGAGCGGTACGTGAACGGCACAGGCGGTAAATGACGTGCTCGTGATCTTGGAACGTATCTTTGAACTGTTCCATCGTGGGGGATATTATAAAAATTCGTGTACATAATATGGAACAGTAGTTTAAACAAAAATTATTATAGAAATTAATGAAATTTATTTCTATAAATTATTTATGTATAAATGTTGTTTATAAATATCAATAGAATTTTTATATCTGTTTAAAAATACATTTTTTTTCCTTTTTTTTAATATTTACCATACTGTTCCAAATAGGGGACAGAGTTATGAAGTGTTTCATAATAGGTACTTTTACCTTAATACATTAGTGAAGTTTCAAACGTTTCAGCTTCACAGAGCCTTCTTCAGTGTAAAACAATAATAATAATTAATCGCTAATCATAATGGAACAATAGTTCGGTATAATCTTTCTATGTAAAACTTGATCCTTCCAACCTTCGTATGATGTTAATCTTCTTTTTAAATTCAGAAATTTCTTCAGTACTTATCACTCCAGTTCGTCATATTGTAATCCAAAAGAATTTGATCGTTAAATTGCGAGAAATTCATTTATGTCAAAAACAATCTAAATATACAGATAAGAATAGAAAATTGTCACTATTAATCTTAATTTAATTTACTATTGTTAAGCAGTTAAAACTTACATTGTTAATTCCATTGAAATTATTTTTAAATTTAAAAGAAAAAGAATAAAGAACTTGTTGGTACTTCGAACAGTTATTAACGAATGTGTCGACATAATGACAGTGTATAAAACCAAATAAAAGTCAATACACATACAATGACAACTTAAATATCATTGGTTGTCAATAACGGAAAAACTTAAGAATATTGGACAACAACAGAATTTTTACAAGAGAAACTACAATTATAATTGGTTGTCAATAACAGAAATTTTTTAAGATCTTAATGGTTCGAGTATTTCAATATTAAAATCTCATTTAATATAGAGAGGTATAAGATTCACTTAATAACTCAGTATCTCTCATGTAATTTAATCCTTCCGGTTGTTCTTTAATATGTATCATCTCCGAAATCAATCTCTTTCCATAATTGCGTTCTACATCCATAATTTCAACATTTTCCCAATCAAAACCATGATCAAAATCAATGATGTGCTGAGAGATAACTAAGTGTTTAGACGAATCCAATCTTAGGTATATTATTTTTGTGTTCTTTAACCAGTGTTGTGCATAGATGATTTTAAAATTAGCTAGATAAAGATAAGATGAAAATTTGGAAATTTATCTTAGATAAGATAAAGATGATTACATTTAAATTAATCTAGATAATATAGATAAATTTATCTGACAATTCATCTAAAAAATTCCAGATAATTTTTTATTTTTAAGACTATTTATAAATTAAGAATCAGTTTTTTCTCAAAATAATTAAAAAATCACGGTGGTCCTCGATTGAATTCAACCCTGACTTTCCTGCACCTCTGATTTTCCTTCTGGAATTGGTTTTGGAACATTTCAGGACCATTTTGCAATAAATATTAAAATCGAAGAGTGAGCACTTTTTTTTTAATCGAGTTTTTAAGTTTTAATCCATAGTTTCAATATAATCATTTCAAGCGTACATGTGGAAGGTAATTAAGTACTGAACGAAATGTAATTATTGTATATATTTTCTTCGAATTAAATATATATGTAACAAATAGCAAATAGTTAATTGAAACTAAAATATAAAATGAAGAACTTA
>NW_017278641.1:2126-25010 GCF_001594065.2 Cyphomyrmex costatus | reverse complement strand
ATAAAAATTCTATACAGTCCTTTTCCTCTATATTAGTTGCATGAAAGCAAGCATGTCATAATCATTACGGTTATGAATAATAGTGTATCTTATAATATTAATAATAACATTCTTTTAAATATAGTGAAAGACACAGGTCAAAAAGGTTTTTTCGATTTCGGATTAGTGTCATCCATGAATCGAGCATCGCGTACTACGATAAAACATCAACGAAGTGAGAAGTAGGAACAGTAGAGCGTAAATACCGACACGATACATTTCGATTTCGAGCAAAAAAAAACACCGACTTTGGGCAGCTCTGGGTTAATCAATCAGAATTGAGTGTCCTAGTGCAGGAATAAAAAGATCACTTGAGAGCAATGCGAATGATTATATATGCTATATTAGATGCACTCACTCTCTTCCTGAGGCTGAAAATTTTTCTGTAAACATTAACTGCATAGAAGAAAAAATTATAATATTTTCACATTTTTAGCAATGTAAAATATGAACCAAAGTATCTAAACATTATTCTAGATAAAGATGATACTTTTTTTCATCTAAAATGCAGATAAAGATAATTAATATTTTTATTATCTAGATAAAGATGAGATGGCATCAAAATTTCATCTAGATGATCATCTAGATAATTTTATCCAGATAAGATCGAACACTGTCTTTAACTCTAGTCTGCAACTGTCTTTTTGTTTGACCTATATATGTCGAATTACATTCTTTGCATTTTATTTTATAGACAACATGGCTTTTGCAATTCCTATTGGTAATGTCTTTTTGTAATTTAATAAATTTGTCTAATCTATTCAATGTACGATGGCCTATCAAAGTATCAGATTTATTAATAACACCCACTACTCTTTCAGAAATACCTTTAATAGAGGGAATCACTAAATGATTTCTATCATTATTTTTTATTCTTTTATTATTATTGAGAGAGACATTGCCTTCATTCTCAGAAGCAACCTTATACCTTTCAATTAAGCTTTTTATCCTTCTATTAATTATATTAAAAGGGTAATCTAACAGATAACCATTAACAATCAACATATCTATGCATAAACAAATATTTTTGTTAAAAAAGGAAGGATGGGACAATAGAATAGCTCTATCCACTAATCCATAGACTATTCCTCTGTTTATGCAATTTGGATGGTTTGAATGAAAAGAAAGATAACGGCCTGATAAACGTATTTTTGTGAAACCAATCTATAATCAACTTATTATCCACCACAATCAAGGATAAATCTAAAAAATTAATACTTCTATTATTTTCATATTCTATAGTAAATTTTAAACGGTCATGATAATTATTAAAAACATCAAATATCTTATTTACTTCTTCTCTTTTAGCCGTTATCTATGCCTATTATCTAGCCATAAACTACGTAATTTTAATCAAATGACAATTCTTATTTATAATATAAACAATTGTATATTTTAACGAATTTTTTGGCTCGTAACCCTTTTTTTCATTATTTTTAAATTTATTGAGCCTTATTACAAACATATCTGGAGACACGGTAGTGTCTCGGCGCTAAGCCAAGCGCGCGACACTGCCGTGACTCCTTTACGCGAAACTGAGAAATTTTCGGGGTCGAGATGATCAGATCTCAGTAACGGCTGAACCGATCAAGTTCTACATACGCTCAATCGACAGGAAATACTTAAATTGTATAATAAAAGTGCTATCATTTTTTTCCTACGTGCCCTACGAGCAGAGATATCGCGACGCAAAGTCCGGATCTGTGAATTTTCACGTTTTATTTTTAAGATACGTTGTCGTCGTCGTCGTCATTAACGTCGTCGACCAGAGAAAATGTCTATACTTGACGTTTTATAGACTCCTTTAATTCACTAATCCATTCGAATAAAGTATCAGCGCTAATAAAAGTTTCCATAAATAAGCAACGCAATGACCTATTCTCAGGCATCGCGAGACACCGATGAAACTCCTTCATGGAATACTTCATATTCGTCAATCCTTTCCTCTTCATAAACTCGATAAACGTTATTAAAGCAGTTTTCATCGTCTGAGCCTCCTTCACGCGAGTCTTATTACAATCATCTTTATGTTGCTTAGACATGTACACGTGTATACATGCTAATGTTGCTTTTAGATTTATTATTATTAAAATACGTTGAATCCACGTACTGTGAATCAAATCAAGCATAGAACCAATTGCGGGTACATTCACCTCCATCAGATCTTCGTTATCGTCATTGTCGTTGTTGTCGTCATCAATGAAAGCGTCATTCGTAGATTCGTCTACGACAATCGACAATTTATCGTGATTTCTCTTACTCTGAGACTCCATCGTTCTTCTTTTTTCTTTTTGGCACGTCCGATCGACAGAATAAGTACACTGACGCACCTACAATATCTCGCGCCTTTTTTTATACATCCCCACAATCGAGAGGACATCTCTCTCTCGTAACACAATATGCGACATCTCTCTCTCTCTCTTGTTTAAGGAGTACAACATTACACTTATTTGTCACATTCGATTATCTCCGTGATTCACGTAACCTTGATAGATACATTAAAATTACACAAATATAAGAATACTATTAAATAAATTCGAGACCGATCGTCTATAAATATCAGGGAATTACAATCTAAAAATGAGCAGCGATATAACTTGCGGAAAAAGATTGCACGTTCGTATAAAGTTGGCGACTACGTTGAAATTCGAAACATAGAAACTATTCCTGGTGTTAATAAAAAGTTGTTACCGAAATTTAAAGGGCCCTATGTGGTAAAGACTGTACTTGACTATGATCGATATGTGATCACTGACGTAGAAGGGCATCAATTGACCCAACGACCGTACACTGGTGTAGTAGCGCCAGACCAAATGCGACCTTATATCCATTAATAATTTGTAGTATTTGCGTATTTCTTCTTGTATTAATTGTGAATCTAGTTATAAGTCTAGTAATAAGTTTTGTAATATGCGATATTGCGTGTTTCTTTGACCGGGACGGTCAAAATGTCAGAATGGCCGAACTGTAAGCATATTTGGTAGGCAGTTGCTTGTTTTGCGTGATCGTGTCTGTCTCGAACGTTTTGTCCTTGCACGTGAGCAGGAGATGTGAGAGAAGATTCTCGAAGTAGCGCGGTTTTCCAAATTCGGCATTGGCCGTGTACGATCTCGCGATCACGCTTAATTGGCTGCTGCCCGCGAGGAGGGGAGGAGGCCGGGACGTGAGCGTCCGAGGTCCTCAGTCAAAATCTTAGATCCTGACAAGTAAGGTGTCTACGCAAAACTCGAAAGATTTCCCTACACGTAATAATGATTTAACAACACATGCACACTAGATGTTTATAATAATAATGTTAAAACATTATTATTTCGTATATATGCAACAAAAGAATATACACTTTATGAATGTTTACTTTGAAATGGCACCTTCAATAATATATGAGTCATTTTTCATGGTAATATGTACCATTTCATTATCTTTTAATAACAAAATGTATTATGTTAAAATAGACAATTTGGTGTAAGTATTTTTTAAAAATTTATATTGATCCTTTGTGATTTATTTTTAAAAAACTGTTATATATATACATGTATAATGTATTTATAGTTTAATCTCTGACCTAGAACACTATATTTGATTCAAGATTTGGAGTGTAAGTTATAAGTAGTTTTCAATCACGTATATATTCATATAAGTATACATTTACAAATTATTATTCTAATTAATAATTATTATTGTGAAGAAGGATTGTTCTGATAATCAATTTCGTAATAACATTGTTTAAAGTTAAAGGTCGTGCGCACGGCAGTATGTATATGTTGTTGGTCGGTAACTCGACGACCGCCATAATCGATTAACTAGGTAATGCTCGAGAAGACCGAGCGAGGCGCTGAATGCCTCTCTTTCTTTGTTTTCGCTTCTTCTTCGTGTGGTCGTTGCACGCTTCTCAGTCATCTTGTGAAAAGGCCGGCCGGCGCTTCGTTGCTTGTGTTTCCTTGTGATAAATACGTTCTCGGTTGAACGTTGATTGATTGATAATCTTCTCGTGGAGCTTTAGCTCGTGTGAGGCTCTGAGCCTATGTAATTGTAATGTGAGGCTGTGAGCCTAATCGCTATATTCTAGCACAAGAGATATTAAGAATCTTCTCGAAGATCGCGAAGAGTACGTTCTACGAGGTAGAAGTACAACGATCCCACATTGGTGGGCGTGAGCATTGTACTCCAGGTACCTGTGAGACAAAGAGATAAAGAAGAACTCGATTGAGTTCACGCAAGAGTTGAAGGCTAAACGCCGAGGTTACAATTCACGGCAATTTCCGTGGATATATTTGCGGCTGGAAGCCTATTAAGATCACCGATCACTTGTAAGTAATTTATTTTCAGTTATTCTCATTTCTGTAACCTCTGTCAACGTACATCTGTGCCGTCTACCGGAAGGAAACTACTTCTGTGTACTGAATCAGGAACGATTGTGATATGTCTTTGCTGTTTTACTTATAGTTGATAATTATCTATCTTTAAATTCACTGTTCGTTTATACAATTTTGTTTATTGACATATCTTATATAACCATAAATTCACTTGTTTAACAATTAGAGTCTCATTTATTAATCTGCTTATGTAAACTTATTAATTATATTCATGTCATAATCATTTGTGCAAGATTCTTCAAATTTAAACCTTACCTATTTTTACGTTACACATCGTTTTCCTTGATTCCGTTAGTTATTAAAAACGAACTTAGATTACTATCGAACATTTTGGTCCTTCGAGCCGGATCCTTCTGATAGTCGGCGCTGGCGGCGAGACAAAGAAAGAACGAATCAGACTGAGTTATATTGAGTAAGAGCTCAGTCTCTCTTCTTTGCACGCTAAGTCGTGTGATAGCCTTATCAAATGTGAAATTGAGAATGTCGGTTCTCAAAGATTTAATAGACGTCTCACGATTCTAATGGAGAACTGAGATAAGTTTCTTGTTGCTTGTTATTCCAGTACTCTGTTGTTGTACGGTCGGTGGGAATTGATAAGGTTGTCATCTGTAATGGTTTATATGTTTTTTCTGAGAATTATTTAGTAAGAACTAACGAGGGTTATGTCGAATAAGTGGATCTGAAGTCGCTCAGAGTGAAGAAGTATTTTGGAAATGACGTCAAGGGCGGCATCTCGCAAACGGTAACTCATTGATTGTAGATCATCTTACATTATTTCCAGAAGGGAAATCTAAGATTTGAAACCGAGCTTAACCTGGATTGGTGTACTCATGTTAAGTACCACTATTTATTTTCATTGTTAATCTTTTGGTTAGAGCATGGAAAACTTTAATCCCTTGTTTTTGAAAGCACATGGCTGTTTGAACGATGCTTTAAGTTGCTTATTTAATTAAAATGCATTACTGAGAATGTTTCAGCTGATTTGGAAGGTTACATTGCTGCAAGGCAGATTTGTCGAACCTTGACACTTTTATGAAGGCCTGTGGATTCCTGAGATGAAATCCTCTTTTATTATGGTTGTTCCGCTAAAGGACTTTGCGGTAGTCAACATGTGGAAACAGCTTGGTTATTCATCGAAAGAATGGGTTACATAAGAGATGTTCCTGGAATTCTTTATGACTAGATGATTGAAATTGCACAATTATGAAAAGGCTTTTACAGGTAAGCCCATCTATTCTCGTAGAAAGTCTTTGATGCTTCATCTTCAGGGAAGATTGAAGGAAATATAGTTTCAAGTAATCTGCTTTGTTTTGTCACTCATGAGTTATCCTCATTCTCGTGGCATAATTCGAAGCTAATATCACAGTATATACAGTAGCGCAACTCTCCTGATTTTGTGAAGCCTAAAATGAAGTGCGCATGCGCGGCCGAGGCGCGTAACCAATCAGGGCACTGTATTCTATCTCACTTCTTCTTTCTATTGTCGGTGTCTGTCAGTCGCATTGAAATGTCCATATAAGGCATTTAAAGGACCATTTGACGGAAAGTGGCGGGAACGCGACGAATTTTATGTGAGAATAGTGCTACGTGTGATAGAGTGATAAGTGATACGTGTTCAATTTTAATAATTATTCAGTGTATTCAGACGTGTTTAAGAAAGTGTAAAAAAACAGAAAACGTAGACCGAGTTAGCTTTACGGAGAATAGGTTATCTGTACAAAAATAGTACAGATTTCAGATTCTCTTGAAGCACTTTGATCTTAGCTTTCTGTTACAGTTATTTGGAGAGATTTTAAAAGGCGAAAAAAATGTGTGCTCAAAAATCAAGCGGATGGTGTGTCGTAAAGGACTGTAATAAAAATATTGTGGAAAAACGACACTTTTTTCGGTTTCCAAAGGAACATGACAGGTACAACTTTTTATTTCATTTATTTTCTAAGACACATACGAATTTATTGTATATTATGCTATATATTAACATATATTTGGAATATTCAATATTTTTTAATTTCTGTATACAACATATATATATATACCATAACATATATATATATAACATATATATAACATATATATATGTATATGTGTAGATATATATATCTATTATTTTTTTATCTATATTTTATTTGTATTTACAATAACCAATATAATAATATTTATATAGATGGTTGCAATGGATACGTGCGTGTGAAAGATTAGATTTAGAAGCAAGTGGAGCAGAATATGCCCATCGCATTTATAGATTGTGCCACTTACATTTTGAAGAAAAGTGGTACAATATAAGCAAGAGTAGAGCTATTCTTCATCCGGATGCAGTACCAACAAAATTATGAGAGAGAGAGAGAGAGAGAGAGAGAGAGAGAGAGAGAGAGAGAATATTCTTGCATTTCCTAATATCTGCGGTTACTATATTCAATATGAAAAAAATATAATAAATATAAGTAATTTTATTCGAGCCATATGATATTTCAAAATATGAAATACCACATTAATTATATATCCAAACAAAACAAGTCATCATTGTATCAAAATGATGTTAAAATTGTTCCAAAATGATCATTAAAAGTCATTTTTCAATCATTCTAATGTCATTTTGACTTTATTGTGACTTTCTGTTCTAATTGCGTATATATTATATTGTATACACAAGATATATGCTATACATACAATATTGCTGTACAATTAGTTAATAATAATATATTTTGTGGGTATATTTAATTGCAAAATATAGTGTTATAAAATAAATGTGCATTATATATGTTTAATTTTTATTTTATTTTCTCTTTCAAATGCGTCTCGTTTTTCACTGTGAGTATTAAATATTTATATAGTGTACGAGAACTATAGATTTCTGTATTCGCTGTGAATAATGGAATAAATTAAGAAAATTTTATAAAAGTTACTTGTTAGTACGCGTATTAAATGTTCAAATGTGCAAATTAGGTTAGGACATTGCTAGAACATAAATTAGAAAGAGAGAAAAGGTTATAAACAGAGAGCAGAAGTGAGATAGAATACAGTGCCCTGATTGGTTACGCGCCTCGGCCGCGAATGCGCACTCCATTTTAGGCTTCACTAACATCAAAGGTGCCGACAGAGAGTTGCGCTACTGTATATACTGTGCTATTATACTAACGATTTGCTTTATAAAGAAAGCTAGCTATGTGTTGCTATTGTATCGAGCTGCTCAAAGCAGTTAATTATCAAATCAGTAAATTATCGAGTCAACAAGGAACTAGGAGAGTTCCTCTGAATTAGATTCAACCGCTAGTCTGTGAATGGAATCTGCCTTACAAGCTTTCCATTTATTGGTCAAGTTAGAGTCAGTAATTATTCCTGATTATTGGTAAGTGCCTTTGTTTTCGTTTTGTCTCCCACTGAACATGTTTCGAGAATTAAAGTTTACTCGGTCAAGGATCGGAAGTATTTTTTATCACTTAGAGCGACTAGCCCAATGTTTACGTCTGTTTCATATAACATCTCAGATACCTCTCATAGGAGTGGGTGAGATCAATATATTGAGACTAAAGGAAAGATCTCCTGTTAACTTCATGTTAAATTGTCATTTTAATGTTTCATGCTAGTGCAGATTCTGGTAAAACGTACAGCTGTTTTATTATTTGTCTCATTTAAAGGAAAGATTATGACCGCACTTAAAAGAGTTAGAAGTCGTGTCTCCCAAGCCCTGTTTATTAAGTTAAATTTGATATCAGTTTTGCCATATATTTACAGTCAAACTTTGAAGAGAAAGTATTATTGAGGGACTTGTTGGTTTTCCAATCATGTAACTTATTAAAGTGGACTGTATTGTTTCAAGGTTTATTTAACCTCAAGTAGCTTTAGCTAATGGTTATAAATCACAAGTCTCAGTTTGGATGATTGCTATAAGTGCATTTATAAATTTTGGGAGCTTGATGAAGTATTTCAGACTGCTTTCTTTCTTATGATGATCAAGTTTATGAAGACTAAGTTATGTTTACTCATACTCGCAATAACGAAGGTCGATTTGTTGTACGACTTCCTTGAAGAAATCTGTCGATCATTTTGAAGATCCCTGACCATGATGTACAATTGACGCTTAAGTTATCTAATAGACTGTCTACGGACCTTGACTATGTCAAATTGTATTCAGAATTTCTAACCAAATGTTAACAGTTTAACTATATGAGAGTAGTTTCGAAACCTTCGCTTGAATCTTATGGTGTATATTCACTGTTACATCACGGAAGTGAAAAAAAACGTTGTCCAACTGCCGGGCTGCTTATTGTATTTACCAGATTGAGTCCTACAACTCATTACTTGTTGCCTGCTGTGGCTGAACTACTGTCAGACTTGTTCGGTTTCTTAGTGTAATTCCGACGATTTGGATATGGTTTCTTATACAAGATTAAGAGGATGTAGTGTCACATGGACATTCATTCACACGATTATAAGTTTCACAGAGTTTATGGCGTGATTAGTCACCCAACTTAAGAGCATAGCAATTGGCTACTATTGCTTGTGGCTTAGCTTTTCCCCCTCTTCTAGCATTACTCGCTGTTTAGCAGTTCTTACGTGATAAGGGTTTTAAGTACCCACTAACAGTTTCTTATTTGCAAAAGGGAAATAAGTATTCGACCCCTTTGGAGGTGCAGACGGTGTCGAATGGGCTCGGGACGTTATCAGGTGGTCAAACCTGCTCTGCATGGCGGGCGGTTTTGAAATGTTGTTGAGTAAACAGATAATAGTCCGCTAGCCATTCCGACCTACCTGTCTTAAATCCCTGAGGAGGAACAGATATCCTCATTGTCACTTGATTATGATAATGTCATTGTTGATTATACTCTCGGGCTTCATTGGGAACCGATAAGAGGTATTTCTCAATTCACGATTGGCTGTCATCCTAACAGTCAAGTTCCAAATAGAAAAGCTCTATCAATTAGTGATGAGTTCTTGATCGTTTAGGATTTTGTATCCTATCATTAGACTAGCTAAGATTGTTGTACCAGAGCTATGGTCGTTCGAGATCGATGGAGTGATCCCTTACCATCTCATCTGGCAACTCCATGGTATAACCTTGTAGAGACTCTACAACAGATATCTGGAGTTACTGTCCCTTGGGGTCCTGTTAAGTGAGCGTGCGCGCAAAAATCAAGTAAACTTTTCTGTCCATCTGTCATTAATGTGAATAACTTCAGAAAAGGAAGAAAGTCATTTACCAGGTTATATCCTTGGTCTATTAAGTTCACCTAAGACAGAAATGTATTGTACAAGTCATAATTGAAGCTATGAGGTTATATCGCCTATCTTCACTTGCTTTTGCCGTTGGGTAAAGACTCCTATACGGCTGCACAGCTTGTCTGTAATTGCATTGACTCTTGGGAGGCTGTCTTTGGCGGCCTTCAAGCCCCTGTGAGGCTGTGTAACTTATCGTCAAATGCAATTCTGTGGATCCAGTAGCTCACCTGAGACTGAGAGCCTAAAGGTACAATTTTGAGGCATTGTAGCCTTTCTGTAATGGCACTTGACCCCTAGAGTGGCCGCGTAGCCTATCTTAGTGGCACGCGAGCCCTGGTGTGATCTCGTAGCCTATCTTATTAACATGCGTGCCCTGGAGTGGCAGCGTAACCCATCTTGAATTGCATTCGAGCCCGTGTGTGGGGCTAGAAGCCACTTGAGGCTGAGAGCCTGAGAACCTGTTTGAGGCTGAGAGCCTAAGCATATTGTTGAGGCTGAAAGCCTATGGACATTGTTGAGGCTGAAAGCCTATGGATATTGTTGAGGCTGAACGCCTAAGAACTTTAAGAGGTTGTAGCCTATCTGTGGTGGCACTTAAGCACCTGTGTTGCTTTGTAGCCATCTGTAGTGGCAGTTGACCTCTGTAAGACTCTGTAACCTACCGTCTTGTAGTTGTGTGGGGCTAGAAGCCTCTTGAGGCTGAGAGCCTAGGAACCTGTTTAGGCTGAAAGCTTAAGAATTTTAAGAGGCTGTAGCCTATCCGTCGTAGCACTTGTACACTTGTGTTGTCTTGCAACCTCACAGTTGTTGGAATTTGGCTCTTTGGAGACCATTATCTAGCTTATTGTTCTGCTTAGCAGTCCGACTAGGATTTTGAGTCAGTTCCGTCTTAAAGGGAATGCGATCTATGCGTAAACCTTTGGCGTATGTGAACTAGAATCTATAGTTATGAGTTTGTGCTTCTTATGTCTGGATCATTATAATATCAGATATTTCTGGCTTCTATTGTTCTGATTAATGTTGTATCCTGAATTAAACTCATTGCATTTACTTAAAAGAAAGTAAGGATAACAAAATTTAATTCTCTTATTAGATATTTTGATTGTATCTAAGCTAGATTGACCTAGCGTGGACGCACGCTCAGTCAAGCATTGACCACACTTATTATAGCTGACGCCCATCATTAAGCATTACATAGAGGTACTCAAGTTACTCTATCAATTATCCTTACTGAGTACTGGATAGTTGGTAAGCGAATCCCTATTTGATCTTGGATCTTAAAATGTATTAAATGCACTCGCTTTCGTCGGCAGCGAGCTCAGCAATTGATGGGACAACTTCCCTCTAAGCGCATCACCTCTTCTCGTTCTTTTACTCACACCGGCATTGACTATGCTGGCCCTTTTTTGACAAAGACTTGGAAAGGTAAAAATGCACGCACTTATAAATCCTATGTTGCTTTATTTGTGTATTTTGCTACCTCAGCTGTTCACTTGGAATTAGTCACTGACTATTCTTCTGATGCCTTTATAGCTGTATATAAGAGATTTGTATCAAGACGCGGAATTTGTACCACGTTAACCAGTGACTGCGGCACCACGCTCAAAGGAGCAGATTCAGAATTAAAACGGCTTTTCTCGCAAGCTCGTCAAGAGTCTTCCACGTTAGCCATCCTGTTAGCTAACAATGGTACTCAATGGCGCTTCAATCCCCCTTCCGCCCCTCACTTTGGAGGTAAATGGGAAGCGGGAGTCAAATCTATGAAGCACCACCTCATCCGTGTAGTCGGCAACTCTACCTTCACATATGAGGAAATGAGCACTCTCTTGGCTCAAATTGAAGCGGTGATGAATTCCCGACCATTGGGCCCGTTAACTGAGGACCCAGACAACCTCAATGTATTACCAGGACACTTCCTCATGGGGTGTGCTCCTTTGACAGTTTCCGAACTTTGTCTTGAGTTGATCAAAGCCGTTAGGTTGTCGCGATGGCAACTTATTCAAAAGACTTTTGAGTCATTCTGGTCTAGATGGTCTCAAGAATGCTTACAAAGGTGTTACGCCTGTTATAAGTGGAATCGAGTTACTCCCTCTCTCCAAGTAGGAGCCATCGTCCTCGTCATCGACGAACGTTACCCACCGACTAAATGGCCCTTGGGGCGTATCATTGCCATACATCCAGGGCAGAATGGCCATACCAGACTAGTTACTGTTAAAACGCAAACGTCAGTCTTGAAACGGCCAGTAGTCAAACTCTGCCCATTGCCTGTTATGCACGACTCCCCGCAAGTTGTTCATTAATAGCAGATAATGAAGGCGGGCGGAATGTTTAAAGTTAAAGGTCGTGCGCACGGCAGTATGTATATGTTGTTGGTCGGTAACTCGACGACCGCCATAATCGATTAACTAGGTAATGCTCGAGAAGACCGAGCGAGGCGCTGAATGCCTCTCTTTCTTTGTTTTCGCTTCTTCTTCGTGTGGTCGTTGCACGATTCTCAGCCATCTTGTGAAAAGGCCGGCCGGCGCTTCGTTGCTTGTGTTTCCTTTGTGATAAATACGTTCTCGGTTGAACGTTGATTGATTGATAATCTTCTCGTGGAGCTTTAGCTCGTGTGAGGCTCTGAGCCTATGTAATTGTAATGTGAGGCTGTGAGCCTAATCGCTATATTCTAGCACAAGAGATATTAAGAATCTTCTCGAAGATCGCGAAGAGTACGTTCTACGAGGTAGAAGTACAACGATCCCACATTGGTGGGCGTAAGCATTGTATACTCCAGGTACTTGTGAGAAAAAGAGATAAAGAAGAACTCGATTGAGTTCACGTAAGAGTTGAAGGCTAAACGCCGAGGTTACAATTCACGGTAATTTCCGTGGATATATTTGCGGCTGGAAGCCTATTAAGATCACCGATCACTTGTAAGTAATTTATTTTCAGTTATTCTCATTTCTGTAACCTCTGTCAACGTACATCTGTGCCGTCTACCGGAAGGAAACTACTTCTGTGTACTGAATCAGGAACGATTGTGATATGTCTTTGCTGTTTTACTTATAGTTGATAATTATCTATCTTTAAATTCACTGTTCGTTTATACAATTTTGTTTATTGACATATCTTATATAACCATAAATTCACTTGTTATTAATAATTATTATCGTGAAGAAGGATTGTTCTGATAATCAATTTCGTAATAACATTATACCAAAAAAATCTATTACATATAATCAAATACGCCAATAAACGTAATTTTTGAAAAAAATGATTGAAATTATTTAAATTATTTATATATTTTGCAGGTATACAATTTAGAAGTAATTGATCAAAATGGTATTCAATTGGGAGGAGGAAATACCATAAAACGATAATAATATAAAGATATTAGAGCGATCCGAGTACATTGAAAGTTCTTGATGCCAGTGCTATAATCTTGAATGTGACTAATACAAAGTTCGTCGACAATAATGTTGCCCTAAATAAAAGTACATTAAATTCTGAAGGTAATATAATGCAACCGACAATTTTAACGTTAGAAAACAGATTGATATATTATTGAAGGTGCCAGTTTAAAGTGAACATTCATAAAATGTATATCCTTTTGTTGCATATATACGTAATAATGATCTAACAACACATGCACACTAGATGTTTATAATAGTAATGTTAAATCATTATTATTAGGTATATATGCTGCAAAAGAATATACACTTTATGTATGTTTACTTTGAAATGGCACCTTCAATAATATATGAGTCATTTTTCATGGTAACATGTATAATAGTATTTTTTATATACATATTCATTTCCATTTCATTATCTTTCAATAATAATACAAAAAACTATTATAGTTTGATATCTCTCACCTAGAACACTATATTTGATTCGAGATTTTGGAGTGTAAGTTAACCAGTTTTCAATTACGTATATCTTCATAAGTATATGTTTACAAATTATTATTCTAATTAATAATTAATATCGTGATAAGGATTGTTCTGATTATACCAAAAAAATTTACGTTTATTAGCATATTTGATTATACGTATGTGATATTTTGACATTGGAATAAATACACTAATAAACGTAATAAGTCTTTTGGTATAATGTTATTACGAAATTGATTAATAGAACAATCGTTCTTCACAATATTAATTATGAATTAGAATAATATTTTAAAAATGTATACTTTATGAAGATACACGTAATTGCAAACTATAACTCACACACATGTGCTTTATCTTGAATCAAATATAGTGTCCTAGAGATCGAAATAACAGCTTTTTTCAAAAATAAAATACAAAAGATGAGTATTATTTTCAAAAGAATTCTTATGCGCTCCACAATTTTGAATTAAATATAGTGTTCTAGGTGAGAGATCGAAATAACAGTTTTTTATATTTCAAAGACGAATCACAAAAGATCAGTATTAATTTTAATAGAATTCTTATACCAAATTGTCTATTTTAACGTAATACATTTTATTACTGAAAGATAATGAAATGGAAATTAATATGTATTAGGGTGGCGCAAGAAAAAAAAATTTCTGAATTTTGACAAGCATACATCAAAAGTAGGTTCAGTACATGAAAAAAAGTACTCTCAATTTTTTTTAGATTTTTCGGACAATATTTAGAGGTCGCTGTTTTTGTTTAAAGGTCGTTTGATGTAATAAATGACAATGAATTGATATAGTACGTACTGTATACGATAAATGATAACTGATTATTTTTTTTTATAAAATAGACATTCTCACGTACATTTTGAGAGGTCGAGAACCTATTTTGGTTTAGTAGAATAAAAGATATGATTTCTTAAATTTTATTTTTTAACACTTTTGATTAATAATATGTCTGTACGTTATCTAAAAAAAATCTAACTTTTATATTTTGACGACTTTTATATTTTGTGCACTAAGCATAACATATCACAGTTATTTTCTAGAAAATTGTAATCTGCAAATTGTAATGCTTCACTTATTATATATACGTATCTATGTATGTTCATTTTTATTATTAAATTTGAATAATATACACTCTTTTTATATGTTCACTTTGAACTGGCGCCTTTAATAATATATCAGTTACTTCTCATGGTAATTTATTAATTATTGGAGGAATAAATGTGTTTGAATTAATTATGATATAATTTTTTTAAAGAAGAATTAATCTACTTGGGTTGGAATAGGAAGATCTTTCAATATTTATTTTTGTAAAGAAGATTTAAACCATTTGGATTGAAATAGAAAGAACTTTCAATAAGAATAAGAAGACATATATGGTACTTAGGTTTCATTGTATATGAAGAAAGATAAAGATAATACTACATGGATTTTACTATTTAATTAATTAGAATTTAATAAGAATAGTACCACATGGGTTTTTAAAGATATTAATTAGAATTTAACTTGGCGCCAACTATTAATATCAGATCTTTTATACAAATGATACATGTCATTATATGAGGATAAAGATAGTACTACATGGATTTCATAGAATAACTTGGCGCCGACTATTGATATCAGATCTTTTATACAAATGATACATGTCATTATATGCTGACAAAGATAGTACTACATGGGTTTTACTATTTATTTTTTTTTAAGAAGAATTAAACCATTTGGATTGAAATAGAAAGATCTTTCAATAAGAATAAGAACTACATAGGTTTTACTATATAATTTAGTAGAATTTAATAAAAATAGTATCACATGGGTTTTCAAAGATCTTTTATATAAATGATACATGTCATTAGATCTAAGTTACATCTTGGTCTAGGTTACATCTTGATCTATTAAACAGCAAATATGATTAGTTGGTTCTACAGCTGATTAAGTAATTGGCGGTGGTGAAACTGGCCCAAACAGTTTTTTATCAATACCACGCACCCTTAGGGCATGTTTTACCTTTTTTTTAGTAAAATAAAAAAAGGTAAGTTCATATACAATTGTAGAATCTAGGTTATATCTTGGTCTACTAAACAGGATAAGGATTACACCACGTAGGTTTTTAAATTCTACTAAACAGCAAATATGATTAGTCAATTCCGATTATGTAATTGAGGTTGGTGTAAGTCTACTAAACATAAGAGAGGATAACATCACGTAAGTTTTTATAAAAAATTAACCTTGGCATACATAATGTGGTATTCAAGTACATGTTCGTGCTAGTATTAGTCAAATCAGACGTAAAGTTGGGTTTTTATTTACGCGGGAGAAATTATACGTTCTAATTACTACGATGTACCGTTTACTTTTTCTTTTATTAGACGTAATTTTGGCATTCATACTTGTGATTTTTTGAAAAATTATGTAATCTTGTAAAACTGAGCATTAATATTGGCCATTGGGGTCCGTATAAAATTCATTATTTCTTGTCTAAAATTTTAACTGGTTCCTCCGCATTTACAATATTTGACTAAACATGATAATTTCTCACTATATATTCTTTTATAATAGATTTCGAAAACTTCAATTAAATTATGTAAATATAAAAAATGATGATACCAAATGACTCGTATTGATAATAATCAAAGGAAGAGACGTGCCAAATCGAGTATTGTACACCGGATGTTGATGTGTGTAAAACTTTGATTTATTGTATATGTACAGATTTTTCTTACGTTTTGATCCACAGTTTGGATCATTTTCAAAGAACTTCTATTACAATATAAGAATTGTGCTACCTAGAACACTATATGGTTAGAATTAATATAATGATTAAAAGAGACTTGCATAAAGTTGTTATCAGATAATAAAACAAGGTCAATTAATTTATATAGTCGAGAATAAGAAATATAAAGTAAAATATTAAGATTACTAGAGTGATTATAAATATATATTTGAGAATAACATTGTGATTAGGTAACTTTAAAAGTGAATATTAAGACTAATAATAAAAATAATTATAAGTATGAAAGTATAACTGCTAAATACAATAATATGAGATATATGTGTGAGACTGCATAAATGTTATTATGTTAATAATATAAATGTTAAATCGTGAAATTGGTGTGAAAGTCAATTAATAATTGATATAAATAGATATGATTATGTTTAAATATTTATGCAAAAACACTTACATGTTATAATTTAGAAGTAACAGATTGTATCGTTCTGGTCAAATGTTCATGTGCTAATGTGACTTTTAACAATCGTTGTCATAGAAAATTAAAAACATTAAAAATATGGAAATCAAATATGAGAAAGTAAACAATCATATGTTTTGTCAAGGAGTTCTGTGTTGTAGCCCGCGAGTGCTACCACAATTAAGTCTCGCATTTCAGCCTAGCAACGAGCTGGCGGAAATGCAAGGCTGCAAATTCCATAACGCGTGCGGACAACGATCACTGATCGAACGCAAGCAATGACCGCACGCACATCGAACAATTAGTAATAAAAAGCAAATCTTGCATTTCGACAGGCCAACGAACTGCCGAAATGCAAGAGGACGAAGTCCGCATTGCACACGGCACGAATGCCGCTAGTTCGATGACTCCGCGACGCCTATATATTCGGCGGTCTAAGGACCGGCGATAGAGTCTTGTCATACATCTAAACGTAACGATACGTTACGCGCGTCGCGAGAACCGAGTCATATTACATCCGCGATAACGAGTGTCGCCGACCGGTCTAAGTCACGAGCGAGGACTTTAACCCGAATATATTCTTTAATTAAATAAATTCGACAATTGTAACCAACTATTCGAATCGTAACATAAGCAATTAACCACCAAAGTGTAATCATTCAATCGGGTAATTATAATAATTAAATAAAGGGTTAAATGTAATCAGTGGTAATAACCACTCGAAATTGTAAGTGTTATAACAAATAAAAGGGGTTATTTTAATAAAAGTGTGGTGCAGTGAGTGTTTGTTCTACGACCTTGACTACTTTCCTCGTTTTCCTCGTGGGTTCCAACCCTTTGAGCGGATCGAATCCCAAATTAATATCTTGTTGCACCGAGAGGTACAACATCTGTGTCAGTTTGTAAATTTAAACTATCTTTTTGTTGACGAATAAAAATCATCTTAGATATGAGTCTTTTATTTAAAGAAACTTCTTTGTCAAGAATTTTAATGTTGTCCCAGTTGAAATCATGAGAAAATTGTAATCTATGATTGGTAATGACAGAATTTTGTTGCGTGTTGCGGTTTACCTATGTGGTAATTATTCCTATTAAATTCTACTAAATTAAATAGTAAAACCCATATAGTTCTTATTGAAAGATCTTCCTATTTCAATCCAAATGGTTCTGATGACATGTATCATTTGTATAAAAGATCTGATATCAATAGTCGGCGCCAAGTTATTCTATGAAACCCATGTAGTACTATCTTTATCCTCATATAATGACATGTATTATTTGTATAAAAGATATGATATCAATAGTCGGCGCCAAGTTAAATTCTAATTAAAAACCTATGTGGTAATTATTCTTATTAAATTCTACTAAATTAAATAGTAAAACCCATATAGTTCTTATTGAAAGATCTTCCTATTTCAATCCAAATGGTTTTGATGACATGTATCATTTGTATAAAAGATCTGATATCATCAATAGTCGGCGCCAAGTTATTCTATGAAACTCATGTAATACTATCTTTATCCTCATATAATGACATGTATCATTTGTATAAAAGATATGATATCAATAGTCGGCGTCAAGTTAAATTCTAATCTAATATTTTTAAAAACCCATGTGGTACTATTCTTATTTAACATAATGTATTATCACGAAGGTAATTGATATTAAAACTGATATTAAAACATCTATGTAAATATATACAATTTATACTAACTTCGATACATTGTGCACATCCTCCCTCCTCTTCCTCTCCCTCCTCCCTTCCCCACTACTCATCTTTTTCATTTTATTTCACTATCTTGTCGTGTAATATGGATTTTTCCCATAAAATATATCGTTTAATTAACTAGTCTTTAAAAATTCTATCTCTAAAGATCTAAGAGGTACCATTCTTACACTTATTTAATTCTAATGACATGTATCATTTGTATGTATATATAAACTTACCTTTTTAAAAAAAAGGTAGAAAAAAGCGCTAAGAGTGGGTGCTGCTGATCAGAAAACCATTTGGGCCAGTTTCACCAACGTCAATTACTTAATCGACTGTGAAACTGACCAATCACATTTGCTGTTTAGTAGAACCATCTTTAAAAACCTACGTGATATTATCCTTATTTACTTAATTCTAATGACATGTATCATTTGTATAAAAGATTTGATATCAATAGTAGGCGCCAAGTTAAATTCTAATCTTTAAAAAAAAACGTGGTATTATCCTTATTATTTAATTAAATCAATGACATGTATCATTTGTATAAAAGATTTGATATCAATAGTCGGCGCCAAGTTTTTCTACCTTATTACTTACTTAATTTTAATGATATTTATCATTTGTATACAAGATTTGATATCAACAGTCGGCGCCAAGTCAAATTCTACCAAATTAAAAAGTAAAACACAAGTGGTACCTTTAATCTTTAAGAACCCATATAGTACTATTATTTAAATTCTACTAAATTAAAAAGTAAAACCCATGTGGTACTATCTTTATCTTCATACAATGAAACCTAAGTATATGCCTTTGTATTCTTATTAAAAGATCTTCCTATTCGAAACCAAGTGACTTAATTCTTATTTAAAAAAATTATATCACAATTAATTTAAAAACAAAATGAAAAAAATTTATTTAAATAGAAAAATTTTTTATGTAAAAACACTTCGCGCTGCTAGTTCTCGATCTCGATGTAATAAAATACAATAATAAAGACAAGAAACATTTCCACGAAAATTAAAGTATTTAGTGTGTATATATTCGTGCATATGTCTGTGCGAGTGAATTGTATCTCAATCCCAATATATACTAACGTCATAATAAAATTATATATGGATGTAACATTTTGTATAAAAGAGATTAGAAGCTACGAGAGTTAAAAAGTATGCAGTCTGTATGTATATTCGCGTACAGTATATGCGAGTGAAATACATAAAAAAAGAAAAGTAAGCTGTATATTTATTAATCAAATGTAGCATTTAAAATATGTTTAATATAATTTTTAAATTATCATTACCTTTACATATATTTGTATTTATTATTATAGCTTTTAGATAGTTTTCATTGTTTTTCTTATTCGCTCTAGCAGCGCGAAGTGTTTTTACATAAAAAATTTTTCTATTTAAATAAATTTTTTTCATTTTGTTTTTAAATTAATTGTGATATAATTTTTTTAAATAAGAATTAAGTCACTTGGTTTCGAATAGGAAGATCTTTTAATAAGAATACAAAGGCATATACTTAGGTTTCATTGTATGAAGATAAAGATAGTACCACATGGGTTTTACTTTTTAATTTAGTAGAATTTAAATAATAGTACTATATGGGTTCTTAAAGATTAAAGGTACCACTTGTGTTTTACTTTTTAATTTGGTAGAATTTGACTTGGCGCCGACTGTTGATACCAAATCTTGTATACAAATGATAAATATCATTAAAATTAAGTAAGTAATAAGGTAGAAAAACTTGGCGCCGACTATTGATATCAAATCTTTTATACAAATGATACATGTCATTGATTTAATTAAATAATAAGGATAATACCACGTTTTTTTTTAAAGATTAGAATTTAACTTGGCGCCTACTATTGATATCAAATCTTTTATACAAATGATACATGTCATTAGAATTAAGTAAATAAGGATAATATCACGTAGGTTTTTAAAGATGGTTCTACTAAACAGCAAATGTGATTGGTCAGTTTCACAGTCGATTAAGTAATTGACGTTGGTGAAACTGGCCCAAATGGTTTTTTGAGCACCCACTCTTAGCGCTTTTTTCTACCTCTTTTTTAAAAAGGTAAGTTTATATATACATACAAATGATACATGTCATTAGAATTAAATAAATGTAAAAATGGTACCTCTTAGATCTTTAGAGATAGAGTTTTTAAAGACTAGTTAATTAAACGATATATTTTATGGGAAAAATCCATATTACACGACAAGATAGTGAAATAAAATGAAAAAGATGAGTAGTGGGGAAGGGAGGAGGGAGAGGAAGAGGAGGGAGGATGTGCACAATGTATCGAAGTTAGTATAAATTGTATATATTTACATAGATGTTTTAATATCAGTTTTAATATCAATTACCTTCGTGATAATACATTATGTTAAATAAGAATAGTACCACATGGGTTTTTAAAAATATTAGATTAGAATTTAACTTGACGCCGACTATTGATATCATATCTTTTATACAAATGATACATGTCATTATATGAGGATAAAGATAGTATTACATGAGTTTCATAGAATAACTTGGCGCCGACTATTGATGATATCAGATCTTTTATACAAATGATACATGTCATCAAAACCATTTGGATTGAAATAGGAAGATCTTTCAATAAGAACTATATGGGTTTTACTATTTAATTTAGTAGAATTTAATAAGAATAATTACCACATAGGTTTTTAAAGATAGTAGAATTTAACTTGGCGCCGACTATTGATATCATATCTTTTATACAAATAATACATGTCATTATATGAGGATAAAGATAGTACTACATGGGTTTCATAGAATAACTTGGCGCCGACTATTGATATCAGATCTTTTATACAAATGATACATGTCATCAGAACCATTTGGATTGAAATAGGAAGATCTTTCAATAAGAACTATATGGGTTTTACTATTTAATTTAGTAGAATTTAATAAGAATAATTACCACATAGGTTTTTAAAGATAATTACCACATAGATTTTTAAAGATAGTAGAATTTAACTTGGCGCCGACTATTGATATCACATCTTTTATACAAATGATCTAGTTTACATCATGGTCTACTAAACAGCAAATATAATTAGTCGGTTCTACAGCCGATTAAGTAATTGGCGTTGGTGAAACTGGCCCAAACGGTTTTTTTTTTGGAAGCTCGCACTCTTAGCGCCTTTTCTATCTTTTTTTTGAAAAGGTAAATTTTTTAGTTTTTGTACGTGGATAGTACAAATGGTACATGTCATCAGTTAAGAACTACATGGGTTTTACTATTTAATTTAGTAGAAATTAATAAGAATATTACACTGGTTAATTAAATTAAAAAATCCCACCGCCACCCCCATCGTCAAATATTTATATAATTTAGTAATATAGTTTTAATAAAATGGTATCAAAACGATGGTCGTCTGTATGTAAATAAATTATTATCTTTTTGTATTAACATAATGTACACCTTATATTTCATTACTTTCTTAGAGAGAGATATGTCAATTTTA
Organism: Cyphomyrmex costatus; assembly: GCF_001594065.2. NCBI lineage: Eukaryota > Metazoa > Arthropoda > Insecta > Hymenoptera > Formicidae > Cyphomyrmex > Cyphomyrmex costatus. Next base: position 3,096 of record NW_017278641.1, on the reverse strand, counting down.
TTTTATTAAAAAAGTTAAGTTTATATATATACGATTGTAGCCTAGTTAAGTTTATATACGATTGTAGTCTAGTTTATATCATGGTCTACTAAACAAGAAATATAATTAGTCGGTTCTACAGCCGATTAAGTAATTGGCGTTGGTGAAACTGGCCCAAACGGTTTTTTATTGGAAGCTCGCACTCTTAGCGCCTTTTCTTCCTTTTTTTTTTGAAAAGGTAAATTTTTTAGTTTTTGTACGTGGATAGTACAAATGATACATGTCATCAGTTAAGAACTACATGGGTTTTACTATTTAATTTAGTAGAATTTAATAAGAATATTTCACTGGTTAATTAAATTAAAAAATCCCACCGCCACCCCCATCGTCAAATATATATATATAATTTAGTAATATAATTTTAATAAAATGGTATCAAAACGATGGTCGTCTGTATGTAAATCAATTATTATCTTTTTGTATTAACATAATGTACACCTTATATTTCATTACTTTCTTAGAAAGAGATGTGTCAATTTTATTTTATTTTATTATATATAAAAAAGTTAAGTTTATATACAATTGTAGAATTTAACTTGGTAAAGATAGTATTACATGGGTTCTAGTTTACATCATGGTCTATTAAATAGTAAATATAATTAGTTGATTCTACAGCCGATTAAGTAATTGGGGTTGGTGAAACTGGCCCAAACGGTTTTTTTATCAGAAGCACGCACTCTTAGCGCATTTTCTACCTTTTTTAAAAAGGTAAATTTTTTAGTTTTTTTACGTGGATAGAATTTAACTTGGTGTAAATTATTATGTTTTATAAATATCAAATACATGTGACTTGTTATATATTCTTGCTAATATTTTTCTGTAAAAATAATATAGAAATATCTTTAGCACCTCTAGGCCATTGTCTTTTTATAACTTGTGCATCATCGATTTCAATCCAAGATGTTCCCTCTTTACACATGCTTGTATAATG
>NW_017278641.1:0-252 GCF_001594065.2 Cyphomyrmex costatus | reverse complement strand
ACCATGTTCAACGGGTAATTGGAATAATCTGTGAGCTGTCAAACCATTTACATTAAATGCTGCCATACCAGTAGGTGCTGTTATAGCAGTATCTTTGTTGAGATTTTGTTTTATCCAAGATTTAGTTGTTTGAATCAAGAAACTTTTGCCAGTACCTCCTTCTCCGCTAACGTAAAACCGTAGTATTTTTTTATCTGATGATATAGTATCAGTGACTCTATTAAATACTCTTCTTTGATCCGCATTCAATTT
>NW_017278640.1:0-518 GCF_001594065.2 Cyphomyrmex costatus | reverse complement strand
CAAAAGCCGCCAACCCCCTCCCCCCTCCCTCGTATACTAAGAGAGTTCTGGACCACGGATACAAATTCTTCGTCGCCACCAGGCGGCGCTAGTGTCGCGGGGAAGGTAATCGCGGGGAAGATACTGGCGCTGACATTTTCAAAAGTTGCCACCCTTCACCCCCTCCCCCTGAAAACATGCTTCTTCGATGTAATTGATACTCGTGCTCGAAAACAAGGATTAAATTAAATAGCGTTCTCATGGCGGTTCCTTTTTACGATATTTTTTTTCTTAGGATATATCGGTGGTGACGCGTTCGAGCGCCTATGGCTGCTGAACGAAACTGTATCATAAAGTGATCCTCCAATAGAAGTATTAAATTAATATACGCTATTTATCGCGATAACGATATTATTCTCTTAGGAGATATCGGTAGCAACGCGTTCGAGCGCCGATGGCTGCTGAACGAAACTGTTTCACGAAAGTGATATTCCAAAACAAGTATTAAATTAATTTGCGCTATCTTTCGAGATACATTT
>NW_017278639.1:0-510 GCF_001594065.2 Cyphomyrmex costatus | reverse complement strand
GATAAATTGGATAAATTCAACAACACTAACGTAGTTTATAAAATTGACTGTCTTAATTGCGATGGCTCATATGTTGGTCAAACAAAAAGGAACCTAAATACTAGAATTAAAGAACATAAAGCAGATCTTTAAAAACTACAAAATAAATCCGTTGTTAGTAAGCATCAAATGTGAATATAACCATACAATGGATTGGGATAATGTCCATATTTTAGATAATGAACCATCATACATTAAAAGATCAATTTCTGAAATGATATTCATAAAAAAACAATTAAACGGTTTAAATTTACAGAGCGACACGGAAAGATTTCCAGAAAATTACATAACGACACTTTTAAATCATCCCTACCATCCTACTTTAGTTTCCCACTCCTAAAAATATTTCCTTGTTTAATGTAAAGATGTTACTTGTAACAACAAATTCATACCACATTCTCTTTTGGGAACGACCAACGTTTAGTCCTTTCACATGGATGTCGTCGAAATTTCTTTGAGACAGAGGTATTT
>NW_017278638.1:0-1013 GCF_001594065.2 Cyphomyrmex costatus | reverse complement strand
AGAATAAAGACGAACAAAAAGATCGAACAAGTCGTGTGACGTAAACATCTCTGCGCAGACGTCGTGGCGCTAATATACTTACTTAAAACTCTTATGTCTAATAAACTTTCAGTTATAGTATTACCGAAAATTAAATCATAATAACAAATCTGTTATATCATAATATTGATATCGCAATTGTATAATACTAATGATACGAATTTTCAATTGCAACATGTCCAATTAAAATTAGATACATTTAATCTTGAGATCTTGAGTCTCTTAATCGGCAAAAATTATTTGTTATATATTCAAATTTTAAACAATTCACATGTTACACATGCATTACACGCACGCTATGTCAGTTTACGAGAACAAGCCATTAAGTTCTTAGAAAATCTGTCAGATGACACTTTCAGTGTCATGTCACATTACTTTTTGACAAGTAACATCTTTCAGCTGATTACTGTCAAATTTTGAGCGGAATTAATTGAGAGGTTTCTTTCTGTTGACGATTTTAAGTGAACAATTAACCTTTGTATTTTTTGCAAAATGAAAAAAACGTGTTTCATGCAGAGATCAAACATATATATATAAAAGATTTAACGCCGAAGGAAATCAAAGCCGAGTTGATAATGTTCATAGTACACCTGCATCAGTGTTTGCGACTGTATACAATTGGGTAAATGAATTCAAACTTGGTCGTACATCTACATGTTATTCACCTCGTTCGGAACGTCCAATTGAGGCTGCTACGCCAGAAATCATCGATAAAGTGCACGATATTGTTTTGACTGATCGATGAGTGAAAGTGCGCGAGCTTGTTGAGGTCATAGACATATCACATGGAACAGTAATTTCAATTTTGCACGAACAGTTGAATATGAAAAAGCTATCGGTAAAATGGGTGACGCGTTTTCTCACTGTGGTCATAAACGCGACCGTGTGACAATTTCAAAACAACGTTTGGTGATGTTTCAACATTATCCAGATAAATTTTTGCGTCGACTAATTACTGTGGACGAAACATGGAT
>NW_017278637.1:0-1161 GCF_001594065.2 Cyphomyrmex costatus | reverse complement strand
GCTGTTTAGTAGAACCATCTTTAAAAACTTACGTGATATTATCCTTATTTACTTAATTCTAATTACATGTATCATTTATATAAAAGATTTGATATCAATAGTCGACGTCAAGTTAAATTCGAATCTTTAAAAACCTACGTGGTATTATCCTTATTACTTATTTAAGTCAATGACATGTATCATTTGTATAAAGGTACCATTTCATACTGACGCTTGACGCTCATTTTTAACGTCAAAATAGATCACGTGATTAAAATTAGCACTTGCTATTCGTCAATTCTTATCACGTGATCTGTTTTGACGCTGAAAATGAGCGTCAAACGCCAGCATGAATAGGTACCTTAAAATATTTGATATCAGTAGTTGGCGTCGAATTATTCTACATTATTACTTACTTAATTTTAATGACATTTATCATTTGTATACAAGATTTGATATCAACAGTTGGCGCCAAGTTAAATTCTACCAAATTAAAAAGTAAAACACAAGTAGTACCTTTAATTTTGAAGAATCCGTATAGTACTATTATTTAAATTCTACTAAATTAAAAAGTAAAACCCAAGTGGAACTATCTTTATCTTCATACAATGAAACCTAAGTATATGCCTTTGTATTCTTATTAAAAGATCTTCTTATTTGAAACCAAGTGATTTAATTCTTCTTTAAAAAAATTATATCACAATTAATTTAAAAATAAAATTAAAAAAATTTATTTAAATAAAAAAATTTTTTATGCGCGGTGAGGTGAGAGGAATAGCGAAAATTAAACGGAGACAATTCGAAAATTAGCCAAAAGTTGCATTTTTCCCCTCAACGTTCCGCGTGCAGTCAAAATGCTCCATGACAGTCAAATGATATTGTTCTGCGCGCGGAATGGTGAGGTGAGAGGAAAGTTGCATTTGCCCACCTCTCCCCACCTCATCTCACCGCATGCAGTCCAAGTGCTCCATGATGGTCGAATGACATTGTATTGTGCGTGGTGTGATATGGTAAGGTGGAGAGCGAAAGCTGGACGAAAACTATTCGAAAATCAACCTAAAGTTGCACCCCCCCATCACCTCATCGCTCCGCTTGTAGTCCACATGTCCCATGATGTTCGAGCAGTATAGATTGATTGATCACATTAATATACTAGCGCCACATTTGCTTCTTCCGGCAGGA
>NW_017278636.1:0-362 GCF_001594065.2 Cyphomyrmex costatus | reverse complement strand
AACTATTTAATGTAACTAATATGTTTTAGTATTTTTCTTGCTTGTTTTCCGTTCCTCCGTTTCCTGAATATTTCCTTATCTTCTGAGAAAGGATCGCAGTCGCAGCATAATATGGAGATTTCTCCAGCAATTCCAGCATTTCCCCCAAATGATAAAGAGTTACTTGAAATCGATGATGAATATTTGACTCCTGCGATTGGGATAATATTATGTGAATATAGGCAATAATTTAGTATTCTCTTGCCATTTTCAAAGACAATGTATTATTTTATATAAAGAAAAAATAAAAAGATCTATGCGTTTCTCTCATCTGGAATTTCATTCTTTTTTATTACTCTTAGATGAAATATCATCGAAATTCA
>NW_017278635.1:565-874 GCF_001594065.2 Cyphomyrmex costatus | reverse complement strand
CAGCAATCTACTCTAGGTCATCTGTGCATTTATTCTGTCGCATATTATTTGTTAATTGGTGTACACCCATATATATGCAACATCCTTTTATATATAAGCATTCACAGAGTAAGTTTCCAATAGCTTTTAAAAGATCTGTACAAACTATTTCAAAGGTAATAGAAAGAGTATTGAAGCAACTACGTTCGTCTTTTACGCAGCAAGAATTAATTCAAGTTACTAGCCGACGATCCAGGAACTATGACAAAATCGCTACAGTCATCGATGGCACCATTATTTATTATCAGCTGGTTCCACTGTTTAGGATTA
>NW_017278635.1:0-552 GCF_001594065.2 Cyphomyrmex costatus | reverse complement strand
GGACAATCCAGGCTGTATTTCTCTTGTGTGTATGCTTTGGCTTTATGGGGCTCTTATATGTACTGTGGAATTACAAAAACCATCTATTTCTGGCAGCTTACTTCAAATTTAATCATTATCATAGTCTATTTACATATATTGGTGACCCTTTTAACGATATTTATCAGTTTCTATCGTTATAAGGTAAAAATTTTCTATTATTACTTGATCTTTGAATACAAAAAATTACTGGATAAGAATACTCTTAATGACTACAAGAAGTCAAACGCTGTTAACGGTACGCAATTTAAATACAAAAATATCTTAGATAAAAATTTCGAACGTTTCAGTCCCATTGTTTGGACCATCATCGGCGTATATAAAAATATACAAAGATGTTACTTGGTGTTAGAGATAATGATATTTGAACGCAGTAATGAATTTAAAATCAAAAGTGGTACGTGCATCACTTAGTGAAGTGAAGGTGTATTAAGAATTTTAGATATATGCCTGTGTGTGCGAAGTAGTAAAAAATATAGAATCAGAGACATAAAGAGTAAAAGATTATTAATT
>NW_017278634.1:0-295 GCF_001594065.2 Cyphomyrmex costatus | reverse complement strand
GCTTTCGCGTAGCAAAACTTGTAGATACATCTTTTCGATGTCCGCGGTCACCGCGTATTCGTAAGTTCGAAAACGAATTAAATGTGCAAATAGCGTATTCTGTATCGTCGGTCCCACCATTAATACATCATTCAACGATGTACCGGTAGTCGTTTTTGCCGATGCGTCGAACACTATCCGGATTTTGGTAGTGTCGCTCGAATCCTTTAAAACCGCATGATGTGGCATGTAATACCCGTCGGTATCAGCGTCGTCTACCATTGAGATATGCTTTAATATGAGATATTGTTCGAAC
>NW_017278633.1:0-658 GCF_001594065.2 Cyphomyrmex costatus | reverse complement strand
TATAAGAAAAGATTGATATCCGAAATGGTTCATATAAAGAAACAAACACATGGCATAAATAAATAAACAAAATGATACCGAGTCATTGCCAGATTGTAATACTAACATGATACATTCTCTTTCCACCTCTTAATTTTTCCCTTCTTCTGTCCTTTCCTGAGGTCTCTGCCTACTCAATTCTTATTTTTATTTCAAGTAGTACAGTCGATTTTTATAACTGTAAATTAGACTATTTTATTTATTTATTTAATTTCAATAATGGATCTAAACATACTGGATCTTATACTGGACTATACATTTTTTATTACATTTCTGTTAAGGTAATATATACTAGGTAATATATACAATTTACTTCTTCATAATTAAGTTTTTAAATTTATATACTTTTTTGTTAATAGATTTATATAACTCATGCGAAACTAATCACAAAGGAAGATCCATATTCAATTATACACATTTAATTTTATATTTGCGACTCGTTAATTATTCAATTATACACATTTAATTTTATATTTGTGACTCGTTAATTTTATTATAATTATACACATGTAATCAGGAGACGCGGTAGCGTCTCCGGCCATGTTCAAAAACTCTGATTTTATTATTGTTGATTCGTTAATTCTATTATACACACTTAATTTTAAATTTAACATTGAAA
>NW_017278632.1:0-813 GCF_001594065.2 Cyphomyrmex costatus | reverse complement strand
TTCTCATGGACGTGATAAGCGCAACTCTGACTTATAGTCTTCTGTTTGTCAAACTAATTTTTATCATATTCCATGTTCGGTAAGGTTCTCCATTACGATGTGTATTGAGTATAAAATTAAATACGGCCATACAATAAGCACATTTTATTGTTAGATCTTCTATTTTAGATCTCAAGCTAATTGCAAAAAGAAAAAATGTTTGATTTTTAATCTGTTTAAGTTTTGCAATTTTGCATTGACTCATATACTTCTGGAGTAATATTTCACAAATAACTGTGTTCTCATGTCAGTCAATATTTTTTTAAATAACATATTGTAGTCTGCTGGACGATATCATAGCACATATAGTCGATGATTGGAAAAAGCGCGATATTTCTGACGAATACACGATGAATAGAATGGCTTACATCTCTCGGTGGTTTTCCAATTTGATAATAAGTTCGCATGCAGCATCGGTATTCCTCTATGCAATCGGTACTCTATTAACGCACAAAAGCAGCAACCAAACTGATTCTCGAGAGCTCATTCTCAAGATGGAGTTACCTTTCGAGATCGAAACCACATCAGTATATTTTATCGTTCTCATTATACAGTTCGTTCATCAGGTAAGCGCTGCCAGTGTGTTGGCTGTGCTAAATTGTTTGCTGCTAACATTGGTAAGTTTGAATACTTTTTCATTATTTTTCTAAAATTATAAAGAAATATAATGTCAAGGATTTAAATGATCCAAAAAGTATGTTATTAAACAGATATATTATATTATATAAATAAAATATATAATTAAATGAAGAGAATACAATATGATTTGGTTTA
>NW_017278631.1:0-616 GCF_001594065.2 Cyphomyrmex costatus | reverse complement strand
CCCAAAAAAAAAAAATTTCCAAAAAAAAAATTTCGATTTTGCAATTTTCAAAAAAATTATTTTAAATTCGGAATTTAAAAAAAAAAATTTCTCAAAAAAAAAATTTTCGTTTTTTGCCTTTTTCAAAAATAAAATTTTCGATTCGACAGTTTTCCAAAAAAAAAAATTTTTTTCAAAAAAAAAATTTGGTTTTTACTATTTTCAAACAAAGAATTTTCGATTTGGCATTTTTCCAAAAAAAAAAATTTAAAAAAAAAAAAATTTCGATTTTGCAATTTTCAAAAAAAGAATTTTCGATTCGGCATTTAAAAAAAAAAAAAATTTTTTTTCCAAAAAAAAAATTTTCGTTTTTTGATTTTTCAGAAAAAAAATTTTGGTTTTTGCATTTTTCAAAAATAAAATTTTCGATTCGGCATTTTTCCAAAAGAAAAAAATATCAAAAAAAAAAAATTTCGATTTTGCAATTTTCAAAAAAAAATAATTTTCGATTCGGCATTTAAAAAAAAAAAAATTTGTTTTCCAAAAAAAGAAATTTTCGTTTTTTGATTTTTCAGAAAAAAAATTTTGGTTTTTGCATTTTTCAAAAATAAAATTTTCGATTCGACATTTTTCCAAA
>NW_017278630.1:27962-29282 GCF_001594065.2 Cyphomyrmex costatus | reverse complement strand
TACATTTTTTAGTACATTTATGACCCTAATGTATTAAATGTTACATTTTGCCACCAGGTGTCAATACATTTTAAATTTTCGTCGCGGCAACACTGATTGTGACTAGTAATCGTTCAAAAAATGTTTATCCTGATAACAGAAAAACGTGACATTCTCGCTTTTACCGCCGAACAACTGCAGTACATACCAAGGATTGATTGTTCTTCTGCGAGATTTTGAAAATTATATAGAACAGTTGTGGGATCGATTACCCGATCATATAAAAGCCGATACTGAGGTGAAACGTTGTCGTACGTGTTTCGAGCATTACAATCTTCCGGATCAACAAACGCATATAGACGGTCCACCACCTCTTATCAAGAATTGTGTCCAATGTCTCATAGATATGCAAAACGTGCTAAAATGATATCTGCACACGGCGCAGGTTCACTGAACGCAACGATAAACGCGCTTCCATTTGAATTACATATACCTGGATATCAATTTTCCGGACCTGGTACGCGCCTCGCGAAACGATTAGCTCGTGGCGATCGAGGCATCAATCAATTAGATGCAGCTTGTCGCGAACACGATATCGCGTATTCGCAAAGCAAAGACCTAGCCAGTCGACACATTGCTGATCGAGCTCTCGCCGAGAGAGCACGACAGCGTATTACAGCAAGCGATTCGACGTTCGGTGAGAAAGCCGCCGCGACAGCCGTGTGGGCAGCCATGAAGGCGAAGACAAAATTGGGTATGGGTGTGAAGAGGAGGAAAAAGTCGAAGAGAATAAGTATTTTATCTGTAGCGAAACGCGGTGGTTTCCTACCAATTTTACCAGTATTGGGAGCGCTCGGGTCTTTGATCGAAGGAGCAGCTAGCATGGCGAAAGTGGTGGGCGATCGTAAAGCCGGTCGACGACAACTCGAAGAATTGCAACGTCATAATCGCGCGATAGAGGGTCGCGGTCTGTACATTGCACCATACAAACGCGGCGGTCATCTGAAGAAGAGGTCGAAGAAGGTAAAAAAAAACATGGAAGGAAACGGTAGAAACTCTTAGATTACCGATCTCTGGCACCACAATGAACGAGCAATTGAGTCGTTCGTCGTATCTTTTAAAATTACCGTTCTTCCATATATGTAATACTACTATATGGCTAGATGAGAGAGAAGTCCATGTCCCAGAACCACGGTGCGGGAATATACTTCTCTCTCTTTCTCAGCGTACTTTGAACGTTGTGCGCATGCGTCGGATTCATCCCCTCCATCAATAATAAATAGAAGGATAAATATACATTGTGACCGTTCTTTTAAGGAAAAAGTGATTGATTCCGCTTCA
>NW_017278630.1:23976-27811 GCF_001594065.2 Cyphomyrmex costatus | reverse complement strand
CTATCAAAAATTCGTTGGGCGCCAGGCACGAGAGAGCGTGCCACTCTTCGCACAAATGTTAGATAAATTGCTCGGACAAAGAAATTATAGATTACGCAGATTCTCGCGACGGAACTAAACAACTAGCTAAGCCAACGGAATTGGCAGAGGGGAGTGGTTCGCGGTAAGCGGGAAAATTGTCGGAGAACGATAGAGAGGCTGAAATAAATGCACAATAAGTAATAATAACAAGTAGAGAAGTCGATATATTTGATCGAGACTGTACAAAAGTGTTCGAAAGAAAGTACGTTATAGCGTTGACCTTCCGCGCTCTGGTATGCGGCGCAATAACAATAAACTGACTATCAGTTGGCCGTCGACGACATGGAGTAAATTCGGCAATAATTCGCCGAGCAAAATTTTGGTGATCAAATCTAGATCTTATTATGTCGACAATAAATTATTTCGTGAACAAGTACATCATATGAGTTTAAATTAGACGGCAACGGTTCTTTAATGCGCAATAACGCCAGCCTCGACTTTAAAGAAATCTCAATAAGTAACAATTATACAAGTGACTTGGCGGCAACGAGGGCGAGCAACTACACTATTATACATTCTCAAATTAGAGCGTCTGAGCGGAAGGCACGTATTCACGGCAACGCTAACTCGAAACGCCTACAGGCGACTGATCCGATATCGGCAACGAAAAATCGGAGTAACGCCTAACGTGTGCTCCGCTCGAGACGCATATCACGTATCGCGATCGGTGGCTTTACACAACTTATAAGATAACGCTCGCCTCACCACGTAATGATCCCTCGTCGATCTTCCCACGGGATCTCTGTCGACTATTGCTTTTTCCGGCAACGGTAGACCAGTCTGCGATTATCTGGGCTTCGGAGATCCTGCGTCCTCCTTACAGATAGCTCACCGCACAAGTGATAACCGGGAGCACTTGCGGACCCACGCAGGCCGTTCAACCCCTCTCTTATCGGGCCGCTCCTTACTCTAAGTGGTCTATTGTAGCCGCGCAACCCCGCGACCAATTACAGTGAGTCCTACGGGTTGCGTATCCTTTGAGTGTTCGGCGCGCTTTTCCAAATTAGCTAGCCGGGGCGTTTCGTCTTGATCGGCGGTCTTCTATCGCTCTCCCCAGAGGTGGAGGCGGCTGCCAATGTTCTGGCCGTGCTGAGACGGTCCCTTATTACTCCTCTCTCCGAGTCGTCTGCAATTAAGGTGCGGCAATCACCCAATTCTAACAAAATTAGTAAAAAATATGTATATAACAAGGCTCAATAAATTTAAAAATCAATCAATATAAAATAGGGCTACGAGCCAAATATTAGTTAAATTACAAAGGTCTTAGCAATAAACAGTCATTAGTTAAAAATAAATATAAAATTTAATAGAATTCAAAAACAAACGTTTCAACCTTCATTAGGTCATTCTCAATGTTAAAAAACGCAAGATCGTTAACGATGTACAAACTATTATATTATAAAATTAAAAACGCAAAATAAATAAGTATATAAATATAAAAATTGTTTAATATAAAAGTTCGATCTCACTCGCATCATTAAGTTCCTAATAATATCGTATACACCAGCGAGAGTCCAACAAGCAAAGCAATCGTCCAATAATATAGTTTATGGACTACTCCACATTTCTAAATCAAATCGTAAAATACAGTATCAGTAAAAATGAATATAATGTAAGAGTCAATTATCAATCAGTAAAAAGAATAAAATAAAATCGTAAAATACAGTATCAGTAAAAAAATGAATATAATATAAGAGTCAATTATAAATCAGTAAAGAGAGTCAATTCTCAAGGTAATAAATTGATGAATATAATGTAAAATTACAACATATTGTACGTACATCATATCTATATAGTTAATTTAGTAACAATTAAATTAAAAAATAATTAATTACCTTGTAATTGTATCGAAATACAATTATAATTAAAATGAGTCAGAAAAATGCGAAGAGAGAGTTATAGATGTTAACAATAAACAATTTAAAGTAAGAATAACCGAACATCTCAAGTACAAAGGAAATACAAATGGAAATAAGGGGAAAATTAGGAAGGGGTAAAAATGTAATAAAGTGGGAATAAAAGTGACAAAGATAAGGAAATTTACGAAGGAGAAAGAGAGTTTATAATCTGAGAATAAGATTCTGGTAAAGCCTCTGTATCATTTTGTTTATTAAGACCCTGTTTTTGCCTTTTGATGTGAATCATTTCAGACACCAATCTCTTATTATAAGACGATTCAATGTCTAAAATTTGGACATCATCCCATTTAAAATTGTGGTCAAAGTTAACACGATGGTCAGTAATAACAGAAGGAGAACCTGTTCTTTTTCTGATATCAGACATATGTTCTTTTAGTCTAGTACCAAGTTTTCTTTTAGTCTGACCAACGTAGCTGGCCTCACAATCATCACAGGTAATCTTATAAATAACATTGTTATTGGAACAATGTTCTAATTTATCTTTACCTCTTTTAATAAAACTTCTTAAGGTGTTAGGAATTGAAAAGGCTAATTTACATTGAAACTTACTGGAAATGGGAAGGAAGCTTTCAGATATGGATTTAACGTAAGGTATTGTGAAATATTTATCTTTTACTTGAAAATTATGAGTATTATGTTGATTATGTATATGATATTTAATTCTTTGATCAATGGTGGAGAATATAAGGGAAAGAGGATAGGAATTGTTTAAAAAAATTTTTATGGCTTCAGTTATATTCTTTTGTTGGAACTGAGGATGTGATAAAAGTAAAATCTTGTCAATATAACTAATAATAATGCCTTTTTTATGATTCATAGGATGGTTGGAGTGGAAATTAAGGAATCTACCTGAGAATGTTTTTTTATGAAAATTGTCAAAAATAATTCTGCAATTATCAACAATAATAGTAGTATCAAGAAAGTTTAATTTGTTATCACTGCCAATCTCCATAGTGAATTGCAATCTTCCATGTAAGGAATTAAAAGTATTAAGTGTGTCATCTACACTATCAGGCGGAATAGCAAGAACAATGTCATCAACGTATCTATAATAGAACAATGGTTGTGCCGACAAACAATTGATAGCTTGTTCTTCCAAGTCCTGCATTACTATATCTGCCAAAATTGGTGAAAGTGGTGAGCCCATTGGAGTACCGAAAACTTGTTTGTAAAATTTATTATTAAAAGTGAAAAAGATTGAATTCAAGACAAGGTCTCTGTCGAGACACTGTCTCCGGCGCGCGACGTCGAATAAATTGATTGATATATTAGTATAAATAATAAAAACAATATTAAATATTCTGAAAAATGAATAAATGATTTCAAGGGCGATATGAATCAAAGGTATTCGTTTAAACAATAAAACATTTAATTAGTCACTACTTAATTTACACATTACAATTAACATTTAAAAGTAAGTACAATTTTCGCACAGTGAAATACGCACGGCGAAATATTCGCGCTGTCCGTCACTAAATTGTTCATTCTTTCCTCAATTGTATTCGCGCGATCCGCGCGTGATCGCGCAACGAGGAACAATGAACGGAAAACGACGAGAATCTCAGGGAGCACGCGCGCGACCTGTCGAAAACCGCGGGAACGACGTAACCTCGCGAAGCGCGCGACATAACCTCGCTCCGCCGTCAGCGTCGAGCGCGCGCCTTAACCCCCGTCGACGACAGCGTCGCGTTCCCCGTGGCAACCGACCAGCGCCCCCACCATAGACGCGTGACCTTGAAAAAACCGCGTTTCGCTATCTAAATCACACACACACAATCAAAAAAGTCACGCACACAAGCATAGAGCAGCCACGCGATTGGCTATCCCCCCCCCCC
>NW_017278630.1:18399-23918 GCF_001594065.2 Cyphomyrmex costatus | reverse complement strand
TCAGAAGCGTCTGTCAGACGGAACTGGTAAAATAAATGCCACAAGCGTTTGTTTCGATTATTCCAAGTATCATTTGTGAATTAAAATACAATTGGAGAAACGAAAAAAAGATAGATTGGTTGCGTTTCACGAGAATGGGCGATGGCGGGGCCTATTCTACATTCTCATTTTATATTTTCAGTACTGTATAACATGATCTTGATATATAATTGTAATGTACTAACACAGAAAATATACTATATAATAGTATTATACATATAATACTAATTAATATATATAAATATTTGCCAATTTATGTATATAAATTGTGACCGTGCTTTTAAGTGCCGGCACAACTTCGTCGCGTTTTCCAGAAGAAATCTAATGATGCGAAAGCTCTTATTTGAGATGAACAATACTTACTGGAGCAATAGTGCGGTTCGTCAATAATTCTCGCGTGATTCGAGATTTTACAAAAGTTAACGAGTTACCTCGCTCAGCAAAGATCTTAGTCGCTATCAAAAATTCGTTGGGCGCCAGGCACAAGAGAGCGTGCCACTCTTCGCACAAATGGTTAGATAAACTGCTCGAACAAAGATTTAAAGATTACGCGGATTCTCGCGACGGACGAAATAACTAGCTCAGCCAACGGAATTGGCAGAGGGGAGTGGTTCGCAGTAAGCGGAAAAGATTGTCGGAGAAAGACAGAGAGGCTGAAATAAATGCACCAGAATTAATGATGACAATAAAGAGAAATCAATATATTTGATAGAGACTGTACAAAAGTGTTCGAAAGAAAATACGTTACAGCGTTGACCTTCCGCGCTCTGGTATGCGGCGCAATAACAATAAACCGACTATTAACTGGCCGTCGACACAGAAAGTAAATTCGGCAATAATTCGCCGAGCAGAAAATATGCGATCAAATCTGGATCTTATTACGTTAACAATAAATCACTTCGTGAACAAGTAGTACATTCGATTTTACATTAGACAGTAACGGTTTTCTAATACGCAATAACGCCAGTCTCGACTTTAAAGAATTCTCAATAATTAACAATTACACAAGCGACTTGGCGGCAACGAGGGCGAGCAACTACACTATTATACATTCTCAAAGTAGCGTGTCTGAGCGGAGGGCACGTATTCACGGCAACACTGACTCGAAACGCCTATAGGCGACCGATCCAGAATCGGCAACGAAAAATCGGAGTAAAGCCTAACGTGTGCTCCGCTCGAGACGTATGTCACCTACCGCAACCGGTGGTTTTACATGAATTATAAGATGACGCCCGCCTCACCACGTAACGGTCCCTCGTCGATCCTCCAAGGGATATCCTCTAACTCTTTTCGGCAACGTAATAAGCTCGCTCTGGTAAGGCTTCGGAGATCCTGCGTCCTCTTTACAATTAGCTCACCGCACAAGTGATAACCGGGAGCACTTGCGGATCCACGCAGGCCGTTCAACCCCTCTCTTATCGGGCCGCTTCTTATCCCAATTGGCTTGTCGCGGCCATGTGACCTCGCGACTAATACTGCTGGTCGCGTATCCTTTAATATTTGGCGCGCTTTTCCAAATTAGGCAGCCGAGCCTTCCGTCTGGAGCAGCGGTCGTCTATCGCTCTCTTCATAGGTGGAGGTGGCTGCCAAGGTTCGGGCCGCTCTGAGACGGTCCCTTATTACGTTTCTCTCCGAGTCGTCTGCAATAAAGGTGCGACAATCACCAAATAATATTAGAATTATCAGAAGTTACAAAACAATACGACCTGCGTGTACCGCGCTCCCCGAGGACACAATCGGGATCTCCTTCGGTGGCTTCTTGCTTCCTCGGCGGCGTCTTCTTTCTTCCTTCCGTGAGTGAGGCGGCAACATTACACGGATTTACAATAACCACCGCTCACGCTCTAATGTGACTAATTTTAATCGTTCTTTAAAAATCTGAAATTACTAAATATTTTATGTAAAAGAATATACAAAACGAAACAAAAAAAATATAAATTTGGCACGCTCGCTTGTGCCCTCGCCCTTCGAGTTTAGAGGACACAGGATCTCCGTGCCAATGCACTTACGAGTGACGGACACAAAGTGTCACGTCACAAAATATATATAAAAAAATTAGAAACATCTGTTTACACGGTACTGGTTGTAATAAAAATTTGAATAGTCTGTTCAGACGGTAATAATTTTCGCAATTTTTTAAAGATAGCCGAATAAACGTTGGCGTGCCGGGATTGGAAACTGCTTACGGGGGGTAAGCACCCCGCGTCCCGCACATCGCCGCGAGCCTATAAACGTCAAGACTCGAAAGCGCGGTTGCCGGTGGACGGCGCGCTTACTAGGCTATCCCCGCTCCCAGGCAGCGGCCCACACGCTATACGATTCGTGAGATGGATGTACATATACGCTTAGCAGTAGTAGGTCGCGCGAACGCGCGTTTATATATGTATAATATATATAAAACATGATTTTATTTTACCAGACACTTGAAACAAAAAATATACTGACAATGTATTTGTACAATCTCAAATAACAAATATGTCAACAGTATATGCTAAAAATCAAGTGTTCTTTCGGACAATAAACACAAACGTCAACAAATTTGTCAATATTTTATTTGTTGTGGTCAAAGATAACATTTAATGTTTAAAAAATCTAAACTTTGAACGAAAATTTCGAAAAATTCTGTACGCTAAATTGGATCAAATTGAACATTTTTTGTCTCTTAGACTTTTTCGATAAAATTGATAAATTTTCGAGATAGAAAATGTTAGAGCTTGAAAAATGACTACATTTACGATTTTCGTTCTCACGAACTAATTATCCAATCAGCACGAATAAAAAACGAAAATGTTCGGCCAATCTTAAACTTTAATGTGAATTTTTTTATTTTTATCCGTACTGTTGTTGATAGTCAAAACTGTATTAGAATGAAGCTCTGAATACTCGTCCGCGGCGCGTCAGCCGTCTCCAGTCTCAACGCGATTCATAGCATCGCAGGTCGACACAGCATGGCAACATGCTCGGCGCGCCGACGTGGCAACGCAGCGTCGAGGTCGCTCACGCGGACGAGCATTCAGAGCTTCATTCTAATAAAGTTGTCACTGACAATAACAGTACGGATTAAAATAAAAAAAATTCTCATTAAAGTTTAAGATTGGCCGAGCATTTTCGTTTTTTATTTGTGCTGATTGGATAATTAGTTCGTGTGAGAACGAAAATCATAAATCTAGTTATTTTTCAAGCTCTGACATTTTCTATCTCCAAAATTATTGATTTTATCAAAAAAGTCTAAGAGACAAAAATGTTCACTTTGATCCAATTGAGCGCACAGAATTTTTTCGGATTTTTTGTTCAAAGTTTAGATTTTTTAAACATTAAATTGTAATCTGAGGTAGTGAAATTGCCTTGTCAAGTCATGTACACAGGATGTTGGTGTGTGATGATACGATATATTTATTATAAATTGTACAATTTTTCTCTAACGTTTCGATCCTCGGTTTGGATCCTTATCAAAGAAATCTAATATAACATAGTCATTGTGCTGCCTGGAGAGAGAACACTTTATAATCAGATCATGAACAATGAGAGATCGTATAAAATATTAATGTTAATAATATAAAAGTCAGATTACATATATGTATCAAAGAACAATTGTAATTATAAATAGTATAATTGTTATGATTATAATATAAAATTTGTGCAATAACTTACATGCTATGAATATTAATTGTAATGAATTATAAGTATTCATGTTTAGTGTTCGTGACATAATGTGACATTTAGAAGAACGTTATGAAGCTATATCAAAATTATAGGCCTAAAAAATGCGCTTCAATTATTATAATTATTCTAGTAGTTCATTTTTTAATTATATCAAAAGTTCTTTTGGCTTGTATACTGTCATCTTGTTAAAAAAATGGATTACATTTAACAAAGACTTAATTAAAATTACATTACAGATAGAAATTTTGAAGAAATGTTTAGAAAAGTCAATTTTTCCATCACATTTAAGTAATAACAAATTGTTTAGAATCCATTTCATTAAAAACAGATATAAATTTAAAGCTAGATATAAGATCACTAATTGTGTTAAAACATTATGTAAATTAGAAATCAGCGATGCAATTTACAAACAACACATTACTAAAACTAAAATCTTAAATACTTACAAAAATATAACAAATACCATTCCAATTAACATTTATAAAAAATTCTTTTTAACACAAAATAATAATTTGAATAAGTTTTATAACTCTGAAAAACATAAATTTGATAAAAAAACATGCATGGATGATTTCTAAACATACACATAACAATATTATCAACATAAATAAGATTAACTATTAATGTCATTCTAATACATTTAACACATTAGACAATATTTGCAATACTAATAATATCGACAACGATCCATCTACACACCAAAATGTTTCTTGTGATTTGAAGAACCAATTTTTTAACATACAGATTGGTCCTTCAAAATACCGACACATTAAGTATAACATAAATCAAATTAACGACAAATGGTTTATTAATCTAACTGAACACATTATTCCGAATAATGTTCAATCTCTTCTTCAACTTGGAGAAAAATTTTGTTTACCTATTAATAGTATCAAAAAAATAACCATAAATTTAATTAAAAATTTTAAAAATAATGTTCGCAAATTTAAAAACTTTAACTTCTCTGAATTAAAAAATATCTGGAGACACGGTAGTGTCTCGGCGCTAAGCCAAGCACCGCGGCACTGCCGTGCCTTCTTTACGCGAAACTGAGAGTTTCGGGGGATTGAGATGATCAGATCTCAGTAACGGCTGAACAGATCAAGTTCTATATACGCTCAATCGATAGCAATTACTTAAATTGTATAATAAAAGTGCTTTCATTTTTTCTCTACGTGTCCTACGAGCGAAGATATCATGACTCAAAGTCCGAATCTGTAAATTTTCACGTTTTATTTTTAAGATACGTCGTCGTCGTTATCATTATTGTCATCATTATTGTCATCGTCGACCACATTCCATTCGATGTCCTTCTGACATTCCTGCCGCAAGAGGCAAATGTGGCGCTAGTCTATACCGCTCGATCGTCATGGGGCATGTGGACTGCGAGTGGAGCGGTGAGGTGAGAGGGGTGCAACTTTCGGTTGATTTTCGAATATTCGTCCAGCTTTCGCAGTCCCTCTTACCATATCGCACCGCGCATAGTACAATGCCATTCGACCATCATGGAGTACTTGGACTGCACGCGGTGAGATGAGGTGAAGAGGGGTGGGCAAATGCAACTTTCGGCTGATTTTCGAATAGCCTTCGTCTAGCTTTCGCTGTTCCCCTCACCTCACCGCTCCACGCGATGAACAATGCCATTCGACTGTCATGGCGCATTTCAACTGCACGCGGTGTGGTGAAGGGGACAGTGCAACTTTCGGCTGATTTTCGAATCGCCTTCGTCTAGCTTTCGCTGTTCCCCTCACCTCACCGCTCCGCGCGCAGAACAATGCCATTCGATTGTCATGGAACATTTCGTTCGACTGCACGCG
>NW_017278630.1:15821-17761 GCF_001594065.2 Cyphomyrmex costatus | reverse complement strand
TACAACATTTGTAATCAACTATCAAATTGCTAAATAAAAAGGGTTATTTTAAATAGAAGTGTGGTGAAGTGAGTGTTTGTTCAACGACCTTTTACTATCCTCGTCTTTCCTCGTGGGTTCCAACCCTTTGAGCGGATCGAATCCCAAAATAATATCTTGTTGCACCGAGAGGTACAACAACGTCTTTTCTTTTGAGCTTCCTCTGAGTTTTTCTGTATCTTCTGTTAACTTTTTTACTGTTCTTTTTTTTTAAATTAATTCTAATAACATTTGTATAAAAGGTTAAAATATAACAGAAGGATTTCTCAATATACGCATAGTCGCTTCATTTTAAAATAATTTTCTAGGATTTGTGAAAAATTTCAGGGATTTGGTAAATGTGTAACCGATTGTCATTCAAAACAGATTCTCTTTCATTTTCTGTGTCTTGTATTACAAATAACTCTTTATTTTTCCTTTACGTCTTTTCTTTTGAGCTTCCTCTGTGAGTTTCTCTGTATCTTTTGTTAACTTTTTTATTGGTTTTTTTTTAAATTAATTCTAATAACATTTGTATAAAAGGTTCGATATTAATTAATTATTAATAATTGACAAGTTAAATTTTATTTGTGAAAAATTTCAGGGATTTGGTAAATATAACTCTGTATCTTCTGTTAACTTTTTTACTGGTTTTCTTTAAAATTAATTCTAATAACATTTGTATAAAAGATTTTATTTGTGAAAAATTTTAGGGATTTGGTAAATTTAACTTTTACGTCTTTTCTTTTGAGCTTCCTCTGTGAGTTTCATATTCTCTATATCTTCTGTTAACTTTTTTACTGCTTTTCTTTAAAATTAATTCTAATAACATTTGTATAAAAGGTTTTATTTGTGGAAAATTTCAGGGATTTGGTAAATGTTATTGGCATTCTTTCTGCTCCGCTAGTCCTAGGTGAAATAGGTGTGCTCTGAGGGGCCTATCGAGAGGCCTATATTTCCTCAGTTTTGTTTTTCCCATTGCAAACAGTTCTCTAGCTCTTGTTGGTTTGGGACGTCTCATGAGTTGTTCAGCTCGTTTACAGCCCCCCTCTCTACCACCTTCCAGGAGCTCAAGTGCTCCTGTTTAAGCCACTCTTTGATCAATTTTGTTCCTGCTGAAAATGGTACCCCGACGGTCTGTTCAGTTGGACCTTTTCAATGCCCAGCTTTGACAGCTCGTCCGCCCTCTCATTTCTAGGTATACCCTGATGTCCAGGAATACGTACTAGGGTTACTTGATTTGTTAATCTTAGTGTTGTGTGAGTGCTTGTATACAGTTCCAGACCACAGATGATTCTGTGGAGGTTCTTGCAAGTGCTTCGATAGCTGCTCTGCTATCTGTGCATTTATTCTACCAAGTTAAACTGACAGTAAAATATTGCAACAAAAATGTATTAAACCAAAATGTTTTTCTCTATCTCTTTATCTCTTTTCCTTTACATCTAGTTTAATTATTATTAAAAAAACATTGGTTTTTCCACAATATGTTTGCCTCATCTTGGACCTGCATTAAGAATTCCGTTATTTTTCGTATTAAATTTTTTACTGCCTTGTTGGAGAGTATCTTCATTTCCGACTCTACATATAGTATAAAAGATCCAATACGAGCGGGCACATTAGATTCCATAATTTTTTTTACAAAATACTTTAAAATCTTCCGTCAAAGATCCTGCAGCCGATTCTTTTTTTTTTTTCTTTGGTGTAGAAAAACATTTGTTCTTTGAGAGATTGCTTGTCGTTCTATAATTAGATTATTATTTTTATTTCTAAAATAACTATTGTCCATTATAATTTTAATCGAAAGTATTTAAAAAACTATTCTCATT
Organism: Cyphomyrmex costatus; assembly: GCF_001594065.2. NCBI lineage: Eukaryota > Metazoa > Arthropoda > Insecta > Hymenoptera > Formicidae > Cyphomyrmex > Cyphomyrmex costatus. The sequence continues at coordinate 15,917 of NW_017278630.1, read as the reverse complement.
TTCATTTGTGAAAAAGAAAAGTGCAAATTTATATTTTTTTTATTTCTCCCCACCCCCCACTCCCACTATCCATCTTTTTCGCTGTATTTTACTCTC
>NW_017278630.1:14153-15562 GCF_001594065.2 Cyphomyrmex costatus | reverse complement strand
GAATCTTTCGTCGCACTCACCGCGCCGTCTTGCGAATATCATTACTACAATTTAGCCGCATATTTGGATACCGATGTCGCTGTCGTCCTGCCGATTCGTCGCGCTAATCGCGCAGCGCGATTCTCCCCTCAGACACAATTCAGTACTTGCCGTGTCAAGTCGTGCTCTCAAATTCCTCGTTGAAAGCAGCAGCTTTCTTTCTACGTGTTCGCTACCGCGACTCGTTACTTTTGTACGTCTCATCACGGCTACCGTCGTGTATGAGTCTCGGCGTATTAACAGCAGTTAATCGTCTCTCTCGCCGTGCCACGCGAACAACACTTCGTTTACTTGTGAATAAAGCTTGCATACAACAAGTTAAAAGAGGAGTGCTCAGTGGTCTCAATCTTCCAGTCCACAAATCCATTCCGTCATTTGAGATCTCAGTCGAGATCGAAGCAGCGATTCACACAACCACGAACATTCTGGTCCTTCGAGCCGGATTCGTGGCGGATAAACAACAAGGGATATTGTGAACGTAAGTGACGTGGCACATCGCAAGATTTCCGTTTCGAGCATACCAAGTTACGGAAACCTCTCAAACTCATAATGGAAGAATTACTATCGCAGCAGCGATTAGCTATGCGCTCTGTCACACGCGCATTGGAAAACTTTAAGAAGATCGGCCGTGCAAATCACACGTACGGCATAGTTCGGAATCGCCTTCAAACTCTCAAGGAGACTTACGCTCGATGCGAGCTCCTGCACGCACAACTGCTCAAAGTCGCCACCAAGGAACAAAAGGATACCGAGAAATACTTCAAGGAGGATGTCTACATCGAATTGGAGGACGCCTATCTCGCCGCATCGGACTACATCTCCGACGCCCTCGCCTCTCTCGAAGCAGATCAAGCGCCATCAAGTCCAGGGTTATCCGTGAGTCAATCACAGAAATCCGAAAAAACTCTTACATTGCCGCGCATTAATTTGAAGAAATTCTCCGGCGATTTACGGGAATGGGAAACGTTTCGCGATCAATTCCGCTCCATGATTATCGATCATGCCGAGTTGTCGAATGTTACGCGCTTGCAATACCTTTATTCGTGTTTAAAGGACGAAGCACGCGACGCGTTGCGTAATCTCCCTTTGACCGAAGCTAATTTTAAAATCGCGTGGAATGTACTGCTCGCGCGTTACGATGATAAACGTCGATTAGTGTCGGAACATATTCATACGCTTCATACGCTACCGGCCGTTAATACCAATTCCGCGCAGGATCTTATGTCGCTTCGAGATACAGCTAATATGTTAATTCAAGCGTTAAAAAACCTCGGTCGTCCAGTTGAGTGGTGGACGATTTGCTCGTCTATCTAGTCGTGCAAAAATTAAATAAAGCCACGCGTAAAGCATGGGAATTACATTTAGGCGAT
>NW_017278630.1:0-8516 GCF_001594065.2 Cyphomyrmex costatus | reverse complement strand
GTGTGTGTGTGTGTATTACAGATAGTGTGTGCGTGAGTGAGTAAGAATGCGAGTGAGCGAGTGAGAGCGAGTGAGCAGTGTTGCTCGCGGCGATGTTATGACGGGCTAAAAGAAATAAACTCGCTATGCTCTTTTTTTCTCGCGGATTCGGCTAGCGCGACTGATCAGCTGTTGTGTATCTAATTTTAGACGATCGGTTCGGCAGTCTAGTGCCCGTAACGCGTGGATATTCGTGCGCTTATCGCGTATTCGTAATGACGCGGGCGATGACCAGCGGCCGAGAACGCTCGGCAGAGGTGGAGAACCCTCCACCCCGGGCGAATGCTGGTCACTCGCAGTACGAAATGCAGGAGGTCGGCGCGGGCCAACGGTCGAGTACGCTCGACGGAGGTAGAGTACTCTCTGCCCCGGGCGTTGGTCGTTGCGCGCTGCACCGAGACGGCTGCCGAGAACGCTCGGCAGAAACAGAGTACACTCTGCCCCTCTGTTCTTGCCGTTCGGTGCAATAGGACGCCTGTATTGAGACCTGCCGAGAACGCTCGGCGGAGCTGGAGAACTCTCCGGCCCGGTTTTCTCGGTATCGTTTAGGCTCTAGGAAGTCGGATTCGTTATCAGGATCTGGTCGGGACAGGAATCTCCTGTTTCTCCGTAACACGGCATTTTTATATGATCGAGAATGCCGCGTTCGTGAGTTTTCGATCTCGCTCGCGTTTTCCCGCTGGCTGTGTTTCGCGGTGCGCGGGACTAAGTCCCAAGAAATGGGAGTCCGCGGCGATCGATCTATTTCGGTCTCGCTCGGCGGTGCTCGGTGTAACGCGGCTGTTACTGCCGCTTGTACCTGCGAATTATGCTTTCAGTTTTATCGGGCGCTATGCGCCCTCATCACTGCATTGCATAGCAATGCAGCGGCGTTCGGCTGGGTGGTGTGTGCCGGAACGATGGGGGATGCATCGTTACAAATTAATCTTAAATTCTACCTTTTTTATATTTAATGATAAGATATACAAACAAATCTTTGGAGTTCCTATGGGTTCTCCATTATCTCCTATCATAGCTGATATAGTACTTCAAGATCTTGAATATAAATGTTTAAATAATCTCACAACACAACCATCATTTTACATACGATACGTCGATGACATTGCATTAGCCACTAACGAGATTAATATAAATTATATTTTGAATGAATTCAATAATTTTTATCCTAAACTGAAATTTACTCTTGAAATATGTCACAACAAATTGAATTTTTTGGATATCACGATAATAAAAAATAACAATCATATAATTTACGACTGGTATCAGAAACCTACATCCTCAGGTAGATATCTAAATTTCTTTTCGCAACATCATCATTCACATAAAATTGGAATGATTATTAGTCTGACAGAGTTCTACATTTATCACACCCAAACTTTCATCAAGTAAACTTTGACAAAATTATTAAAATATTATTGAATAACGGTTACCCACTAGATATCATTTTCAACACCATCAACAAAAGAATACATAAGAAACTAAACTCACACAACTGTATCACATCTATTAATAATAACGTAGCTAAAATTAATTATCAGGAGACGCGGTAGCGGCCACGTTCAAACCTGAAAGACGCTACAAGTCTCTTATCCCGAGCCATCAAAGTCCATTTTTGAGAGGTGCATAACTACTAAAATATAAAAAATTTTGAATCAAACGTTATATGTTCTAAAAGGCGGCATCACCACGAGTAATTTGAGCCAAAAAAATTTTAAATAGGTCAAGCCGTTCTGGAGAAATAAGCGGTCAAAGAGTGGTGATTTTGATGAAAAATTAAGAAACGTCTCCTCCTTCTTCTCTGTCCGCATTCAAAATTTTTCAAGCCGCCATTTAAACTTTTTAACATCCTTCCACCACCCACCCCCATCGCCCCTCTCTTTCGCCGTAATTCCCACTTTCTCGTTATTACAATTATTTAACATTCTCTCTCACCTTTCACTCACTCCTTTACCATCTTCGACCTACCGGACCTCCTCCACCCGCCCTTCCCCCTCCTCCACCACCCACCCCCACGGCCCCTCTCTTTCGCCGCATTTCAAACTTTTTCGTTATTACAACTTTTTAACATCGTCTCTCACCTTTCATTCGCACCTCCACCATCTGGAGATCCATTGCTAGGAAGAAAATGGATCAATCAATTAAAAACGTTGGAAAAAATTAAAAATAGTTTAACAGAAATAGAAGACGTGCATGCTTTAGACGCATCCGAGCAGGAACGATTGGCAAAATTATTGGAAAAATATAAAAATGTATTAAGTGAGGAGTTTGTGCATATTAAAAATTGTCAAGCCCATTTAAAATTAAAGCCAAATGTAAAGCCGGTTTTTATTAAAAATCGCACAGTTCCTTTCAAGATTTTAGAAAAAGTTGAAAAAGAGTTAGAAAATATGTTACAAGCTGGAATTTTAGAAAAAGTAGAATCATCAAATTGGGCAACGCCGATCGTTCGTGTTTTAAAAAAAAATGGCGGGGTTAGAATTTGCGGAGATTTCAGTGTAACAGTCAACCCGTTTTTAATTATAGATGAACATCCGTTGCCAACAACGGAAGAACTGTTTGCATCAATGTCGGGTGGCACGATATTTTCTAAAATTGATCTTGTAACGATGCCCCCTAAAAATAGGCATCGTACCCGGCACGAACATCTAGCCGGTTGCCGTCGCACTGACCAGTGGTCATTAGCGACGATGAGGGCGCGGTGCGCCCGAGTATATTTTTAATTTAAAACCAAACATAATTCGCAGGTACAGCAGCCGCCGCGATAACCGCCAGTCTCGCCGGAAAGGGCCGACCGTCGTCGGGGACCGCCGATCGGAAATCTTCTCCCACGAGAAGCCGATCGGCGGAAAATACCGCGACCGACCGAACCATTACGAGCGGGACTGGCGGCCTGGTATAAGATACCGCGATAACGAGCCGCGCGTGGCATTTTTGTCTCCGCCGTTTCCTAAAATATCCGATCCGCTCACCAGATCCTAAGATCTCGATACCGTTCCAGTGACTCGCTCGTCGACGAACCTGAGGAGTAGGGTGTACCCTGCCTCTGCCGGGCGCTCCCGGTCGCCGAACGAGCCGTTCAGAGTACGCATTTTGAGCGCGCGAGCTAATTAACGCGCCCGTCCGACGAACCTGAGGGGTGGGGTGTACCCCGCCTCTGCCGGACGTTCCCGGCCGCCGGACAGTCGTTATTAGCAATCACTCCCACCTTTCCGTACCTTCTTTTCCGCATCCCGAAATTCCCGTCCTGGTACTTGACATTAGAAAAGGGGTAGGGCGCTCCCTGCCTCTGTCGGGCGTTCCCGGCCGTCAAGTATCAACTCCGCTCCTTCTCCGATTAGTATTATCAAATTACGTATCGCGCCGCGAAACCACGCTTGCTGGCGTATACCCGCGTTCTATTCCGCCGCGTTGCAAACCGCCGCCGAGAAAACTCGTGACCGCCTGTAAATATTCCGCGCCGTTTAGATTTAAGTTCGTTTTCCTCGACCGTATATATATATATATATATTTTCCGTTATCCACGCTCGTTTATATAGATGTACAGATTTTGTTGTGTCATCCGCGCTCGTTTATTTCTTCGCTTGTATCGTCGTCAGTCACGTCCGCTCACTGTAAATTCGATTTCCATATGTTATATCTTTTTCTTATTATTATAATATTTTCATTATCTCATTGTCATATATCTTTCTCTTATTATTATATTTTCATTATCTCATTGTCATAATAAACTATGTTTGTCGTTCAATTATTACTGTCGTATTAGTTCTTTTTCTTTTTGCGACTTCCGAAACTTCAGATATCTTTCCGCCGTACCGCTCCGACGCGAATACTCCTCCCGCCGAACCTTTTTTATACGACACGCATTTCCGGCGAGCTAGTCCGAGTATAAAAATCAGGTAGTTACAATCTTAAGCAAGCATACTTGCAATTACCGGTCGCGAAAGCGGATAGAGAGATATTAACTTTAAGTACGCACAAAGGATTATTTAGATGTAACCGTTTAATGTACGGAGTGGCATCTGCGTCTGCGATATGGCAAAGAACGATTGAAAATATACTGGGTGGAATACCAGGGGTTGCAGTATTTTTAGACGATATTAGAATTGCAGGAAATGATATTGAACAACATTTTGAGCGATTAGAAAGAGTCTTTAAAAGATTGTCAGAATATAATATACGCATAAATGTGGAAAAATGTGCCTTTCTTAAAGAACAGATATCCTATTGTGGATATGTAATAAGTAAAAAAGGAATTTCAAAGGAACCTAAAAAAATGGAAGCAGTCCAAAAAATGCCAAGGCCAAATAACATTACGCAACTTAGAGCTTTTATTGGGTTAGTAAATTATTATATGGACGCTTCATTGAACATTTGAGTGATAAACTTTACCCGTTAAATAACCTGTTAAAGAAAAATGTAACATTTAAATGGTCGAAAGAATGCGAAAGAGCATTTAACAAAATTAAACTAGAATTTGGAAACGAAAAAGTATTAGTACCATTTAATCCCAAATTGCCTTTAATACTCGCGGTAGATGCCAGTCCGTACGGGGTAGGAGCTGTCCTTTCACACAGGTACCCGGACGGTACAGAACGCGTAATTCAATACGCATCAAATACTTTAACTGAAACGCAGAAAAAGTATGCGCAGATAGATAAAGAAGCGTTTGCGATTGTATTCGGTATAAAAAATTTCATCAATTCTTGTATGGAAATCGTTTTGTATTATTGACTGATAGCCGTTATCACAAATATTAAACCCGCAAAAGGGCCTTCCGGCATATAGCGCGCTACGTATGCAGCATTATGCCGTGTTTTTACAAGCATTCAACTTTGAGATTAAATATCGTAAATCAATAGAGCATGCTAATGCAGATGGCTTGTCACGATTGCCCATACAAGAAAGAAGTAACGGTAATTTTGATGTAATTGATATATTTCAAATTGAAAACGTGGAGGCACTACCGGTAACTGCGAAAAGTATTAGAGAAGGAACGGATAAAGATGCGTTATTATTAAAAATGCGACAAGCTTTAATTAAAGGGAAAAGTTTGATTCCGTTAGGTTATAATGATGGCGAGTTCGCGTTACAGGATGGTATAATTTTTAGAAAAGAAAGAGTAGTCATTCCGAAAAATCTAAGAACTAGAATATTAAAAGAATTGCACGCAGGGCATTTTGGCACAGTTAAAATGAAACAATTGAGTAGAAACTTTGGCTGGTGGCCTAAAATAGATAAGGACATCGAGGACATAACTAAAAATTGTAGAGCGTGTGTTACGTTTTGTAATAACCCAAGAAACAAGGCTAAACATTCATGGGAAGCGGCGTCAGAACCGTTTGAGCGCGTACACATTGATTTTGCAGGTCCATTTATGGGACATACGTTTCTAGTGTTAGTAGATGCTTATACAAAATGGCCTGAAGTGTATATTGTAAGAAACATGTCCGTACAAAATATTATTGAAAAATGTAGAGAGATTTTTGGATTACCACAGAGATTAGTGTCGGACAATGGTCGCACTTTTATAGCAGAGGAATTTGAAAGTTTTCTTAAAAATAACGGGATTTATCATAAGCGCACAGCGCCTTATCACCCAGCCACAAATGGCCTTGCGGAACGTTTTGTGCAAACCTTGAAACAGGCGTTCCGAAAATTAAATACTAGCGACGGCAACATTAAGTCTAACCTGCAGAAATTTTTATTTCATTATAGATTAACGCCTCATTCAGAATTAAATAAATCTCCGGCAGAAGCCATGTTCAATAGAAAATTAAAAAGCAGATTGGACTTAATATTTCCGAAAATTAATAAGGAAATAGAAATTGAAAATACCATAGGAGTAAGAAATTTTAAAGAGGGCAAAAGAGTCGCGGTTCGTGAATATTTAAACAAAAATGTTAAATGGCGTTTTGGAAGCGTAATAGCGAAGTTAGGCAAAGCACATTATACAGTTAAATTGGACGACGGAAGAATTTGGAAGCGACATTGCGATCAAATGAGGAAAATAGGAGAACAAATTAATACTCCGATTAATGATGGGAGTAATTTCGGCGAGGCTGACCACTACGGTCCAGTTGAAGTAACGCAGAATCATGTAACTGCGAACGGTAGAGATCAAGCAAATATTATACACCCAAACTTCGACCCTATCAGCTCGAGATGCTATCCTGAAAATTCCGAGACATTTGAATTCGAGGAAGGGAAAGCCGTAAGAGCCGATGTTCCACACGCTAACACACAAAATAAAGTAAGTTTAGAACAGCGTGCGAATGCGAATAAAGAGGGTCAACCTCAACGCAGCAGAAAACCACCGGATACATATGGTAGTTACTTATCGCCAATCTAATCAAACGAGAGCAGTCAAATTTATAAGGGGGGAAGAGCTGATGTGTATCATGTATATTAGCGCCATGGGGATCTATCTCACGGCGCTCCCGAATATTAGGTTGCGAGTTCTTATCATCGGTCCTATTGTATGATTTCGCCGAGTCACGCGTTCCCCCGCTGCTGCGGGATCTGAGGATGGAGAGAGCGGCGAGAAGGGAGTTTCGGGTACTCACTCCGAGAGCTCACTCCGAGAGCTCACTCCGAGAGCTCACTCCGAGACGTTACTCCAAAACAGTCGGATTAAAACTACTTTTATACTCCGAATATTAAGACTAGTTATTGCATATCATCCTCTTCTTGATTTCCTACATCCTGGCCCCGTAAGATATCCCGAAAATACAACAGATACAAATAAACAGAAAATACAAAAACTTGAAGAAATAATTAAAAAGAATGAAGAAAAAATAAAGGAACTTCATGATGTTAATGAGGTTATCAATAGGAAATTGAATTCTGCAATAAGTAAAATAGCTGTAAGTCGAAAAAATGAAGATTTAATAATCTACAAAAGATACAAATAAATCAACATCCCATGAAACTACAAAAGATACAAATAAACAGAAAATACAAGAACTTGAAGAAATAATTAAAAAGCATGAAGAAGAAATAAAGGAACTTCATGATGATAAAGAGATTATGAATAAGAAATTGAATTCTGCAATAAATAAAATAGCTGTAAGCCGAAAAAATGAAGATCTAATAAACTACAAAAGATACGAATAAATCAACATCCCAAGAAACTACAAAAGATACAAATAAACAGAAAATACAAGGACTTGAAGAAATAATTAAAAAGCATGAAGAAGAAATAAAGGAACTTCATGGTGATAAAGAGATTATGAATAAGAAATTGAATTCTGCAATAAATAAAATAGCTGTAAGTCGAAAAAATGAAGATTTAATAAACTACAAAAGATACAAATAAACAGAAAATACAAGAACTTGAAGAAATAATTAAAAAGCATGAAGAAGAAATAAAGGAACTTCATGATGATAAAGAGATTATGAATAAGAAATTGAATTCAGCAATAAATAAAATAGCTGTAAGTCGAAAAAATGAAGATTTAATAAACTACAAAAGATACAAATAAATCAACATCTCAAGAAACTACAAAAGATACAAATAAACAGAAAATACAAGAACTTGAAGAAATAATTAAAAAGCATGAAGAAGAAATAAAGGAACTTCATGATGATAAAGAGATTATGAATAAGAAATTGAATTCAGCAATAAATAAAATAGCTGTAAGTCGAAAAAATGAAGATTTAATAAACTACAAAAGATACAAATAAATCAACATCTCAAGAAACTACAAAAGATACAAATAAACAGAAAATACAAGAACTTGAAGATATAATTAAAAATCATGAAGAAGAAATAAAGGATCTTCATGATGATAAAGAGTTTATGAATAAGAAATTGAATTCTACAATTAATAAAATAGCTGTAAGTCGAAAAAATGAAGATTTAATAAACTACAAAAGATACAAATAAACAGAAAATACAAGAACTTGAAGAAATAATTAAAAAGCATGAAGAAGAAATAAAGGGACTTCATGATGATAAAGAGATTATGAATAAGAAATTAAATTCTGCAATAAATAAAATAGCTGTAAGTCGAAAAAATGAAGATTTAATAAACTACAAAAGATACAAATAAATCAACATCCCAAGAAACTACAAAAAATCACTATTTACTTACGTTTATATATTTATTGAAATTCAATATCCGCTTTTTTATCCACACTCGACTTGTTATTATTGTCTTTCTATAATCTTCTGTAGAAAGGGATTATCTCCATTTATCCTGCACTAAACTAACCCCAGCTGCTTTACTTGATTATTCTTTCTTTTCAATGTCTTAAAATTCAGTATAATGACATATGTTCTTCTCATCGTATTTATGTTAAAATATTTTTATAACATTAAGTATGAAGTTAACTCATAAAAATTATATAAAAAAAACACTTTAAATTCTTCAAAATTCATCTATTTTTGGCAATCCTTTCTGAAAAAGGAGATGTTATGTCGATAACTCGCATCTCTCGAAGTTTATTGTTGCCGCTTTTCCGCGTTGCTGATTGGT
>NW_017278629.1:0-1268 GCF_001594065.2 Cyphomyrmex costatus | reverse complement strand
CCCGTCACACTAATTTGATTTTATATATTATCGTCGAGCCTTCTCTCAATATTATTAATTTTATTACACGTGGGTGAAATGATACGTCATATTCAACATAAATTCTACTTTACGTTTTCATTTATACGTCTTTATTTCGGCCTAGAATCTTGCGCCTTTTTGAAAAAATTTGTTAGTTTAATAAAATTGAATGTTAACATTAGGGTGCGCATTAGATTTTTAAAGCAGTGTATAAGATTTAATATAATTCCGCCACATTTACATAGAATTTTAAACGTTAGTTTTCTTTCATTTTATAATAGGTCCTTTTACAAAAAGTTGGAAAAATCGCAACAAAGAAATGTAAGAGCAATTTTGCAACTAGAACTTAAAGATGCATACCTCCACTTACACCATACCAGACTTGATATCTATCGTTTTTCCATTGATATTTACCGTTTTGTGCCGACTTCCATTGCATGTGAATTTTATAAATACCTTGATAATATTGGTAATTCCTTCTTTTTTCATGAAACACGTAGAATAGACAATAAGTTGCGGTGGCTTAAAATGAAGCATATCAAAATTGAAAAATGCAAAATAAAACCTATTTCTTATACTTGTATGGTTTCCGACGATAACTCTCTCAAAATTTTAAACAATATACCTAATAGTGAGTCCATTGACAATGTATCCAATAACATTGTGGAGAATATATATATTACAGCTGAAAGATTTGGTGATCCGGCCCCACTTATTTCATTGAATGAAAAATGGTTTGTGAATTTAAGCAATATAACTATCCCATTTGATGTACAATGCTTGTTGCAACTTGGAGATAAATTTGGACTTCCAATTGATAAAAATAACATAGATAAGACCTTGGTTGAATTCATTAAGCACATTGAAAGTAACATTAAGGGTCGTCCGGATAAATTTATCAATTTTTTTAGAAATAAGACAATTCCTATCCTCGATAATTTTTATGAAAAATTTCCTAACTCCAATTTTAATGAAAAACTTGTGTCTAGCTGGATTAAATCAGCATCTGAATTTGTAAAGAATCATCCTGAATTATTGATTACCATCGCGGATAAAGGCAATGTCACTGTTGTTTTAAATAAAGCTGATTATATTTCAAAAATGGAAGAAATGCTTTCTCACACTGATACATATGAAAGAGTTGTCAAGGATCCAACAAGAAAAATTATTTGTGATTTGCGTGTTTTGCTTACTAGATGGAAAAATAAGGAATACATTGATAATTATACATATCGGGGTTTATTATC
>NW_017278628.1:0-1455 GCF_001594065.2 Cyphomyrmex costatus | reverse complement strand
GTGCATCATTATGTACACACACATAAAATACATTACTAATTCATATTCACTATGTCTGTTTATCTGCACTATATTGAAATTTTTATATTCATTATACATGTATGTATATATACATACATACACAAATAATATTCAAAACTCCAATGTATTGTATAAACAGACAATCTGCGAATATCTGAGTATGAGAAACTTGTATCTCTTTTTGTTAGACGTAACAAAGGGTGCCTTCCAACAAGCGACACAGATGATATGGTGTGACACAGCGTATCAGTACATCCTTGCTGTTCACCAATATAAAGAAGAGATGATCACTGTGTTTTACTGTGTCGCTTGTTGGAAGGCACACAAAGAGATAAAGTAGCTATACATGTACGTGTAATACATGTGTGAATATATCCTAAAATAAAATTAGGAACGAAAAAATACTATTACACGTGTATACATGTTTGCATTTGAAGTTATATATGTCACAGTCAGTGTTCTTAAAAAAATATACACTTACTATAGCTTGCTGTAGTCAATGTATACATTGACTAGTAAGTGTGTACATTTACTAGAACACTTGGAATGTGACATATATATAGTCATAGATGTATAGCGTTATATGAAATTATCATAATATAGAATGGGCCCCTCCATCGCCCATTCCCGTGAAATGCAACCAAACATTTTCTCTCATTTTCCCGTTGTGCTTAGCTCATAACATAGACAAATATTTCCGTCTATGAGACATACACATATTAAAAATATTTATAAGTCAGTTATGTATTTTTTTCTGACCATTCTATCATATCACAGTGTGCAATTACACTTCCGTATAACAATATTCTTTGAAATAATATAACATTCAAAGAATATTTATTCCCTGGGAAAAGGTAAAAGTGTATCGTTTGCTACGATAGAAACAAAGTGATGTCTCATTAATTCAACATTTTTGGAATATTTCTCTTTGCAAGGATTTTTACCCAAGGCTACATCCGTTGCAAAAGCCGCAGCATATATTCCACAAGACGTACCATCCGGTTGCGTTTGAACTTTTTCAAACCTTATGTCCGTAGATACTATTTGCGGAAAACGAGCTCTAATATATTCTTTTTCTTTCGACGCCATTTTCTCGTATATACAGCCAGGTATGCTGTCATATACGTAAAGGTTTTTTCCGTCAAAGAAGATGCAGCGCCAGTGATTAGTACAATTTCCTCCAATTATTTGTATACTTTTGCAATCACTGGCTGTAATTAATTCTGGATATTCTATATAATGTACGCTTTGTGTTTCGAAACAAGATGTTTCTGCCAGAATACGTAAGAAGGCATCCAGAGAATCATCATTTAATTCACTATATTTAGACAAGGCATTTTCTTTCACCGAAGAAAGAGGTATCTGGCGAGTGTCTAGAACTCTTCTGCGATTTGCCATTTCATCTGCTGTCGGAATATGGTTAGTTACATGACT
>NW_017278627.1:0-283 GCF_001594065.2 Cyphomyrmex costatus | reverse complement strand
TGCTAAATCTAAAAATACATATAAAATTAAAGTATAAAGAAATACATATAAAAAATTAAAGTCGAAAAATCGCAAACTATATTATATTATAATGGTATCTGATAATGTCCCCACGGTAACGTCTCCGTTGAGTCCGGTACGACGTACCGTTTGTCGTCGTACGGACTCAGAGCGATTTCTTCTCCGACACCGTGTACACTTGGTGTAACTTCGACCTTACACACGACTGCCTGCGCGTCATTTCAATCTCCTCGTTCAAGCATCGGGTGTAATCGTCGAACGT
>NW_017278626.1:0-1307 GCF_001594065.2 Cyphomyrmex costatus | reverse complement strand
TATTTATCTCATATCTGTTTTTGATCAAGAAGTTCAGTATCTTTTATATGCACTTGGCGTATGATTTTTTCTTTTTTTAAAAAAAGGTTTTTTATGGGATCTATATGTGCGTGCTGTTGCTAAATTCTAAACGATACCACTAGTTATATTCCGAATTTTGAAATTGGTAAACTTTAGATTAAAATTATTCAAGAAACTAAAATCACAATGAAAAATATATAAACACCTTTATTATTTGATATAATCGGTATCTTTCGATTACGACCAATTGGAATAAAATTGGTGCAGCCGATACCGAGATCTGGATATTGAGTAACAAAACAAGATCATTTTATATTTTCAAATATTTTCACACAATCGTAATACGTTTAATGACATTTCTATTAACCTATTTTACGAATAATTACCGTACTATAAAAACAAATTGACCCTATAATATTGCATTTTAATGCGACTAGCTTTTCACTATAATCCGATTGACAATTTTAGTTACTTTGTTTACTTTATGCACCTTGCGTTACAGAATATTTGGCTAATTGTATTTATTTCGTATCATTTTTTATTCAGAAATAAGAAGAATGAAATATCCTGATATCTTTTTTATGCACTGGGTTTACAATTACTCTGATTTAAGTAACTTGTTATAGTGAGATAAAATAATTTCAGATAAACGATACTGTAGCAATTCTTTACAAATTGTCCAACTATAACCTCGATGAAGATTTACGTGAACAGGTAAATAATGATAACAAAATTTGAAAAAATTTTTAATTGTTCTATGTGCATAATTTTTTTACCGCACATAGAAGTTAGGACGCTTGCATAAATTTTACGTTAAAAAGCAACAATTGCATTACACTTCAATATATGTAAAAATGTTGGTGCGCAGTACGTATTAACCCCATAGGTATATAAGGATTTATAGGCTAGAAGAAGTTTCTAACTAATTCTTGATTTTATACGTCGGAAGCGAACATTTACAATTGATGTTAATGTATGTACTTAAAATGTAGTGCACATGGTCATGTTAAGTTCATAATGTTGGATCAGTTAAATTCATAATGCTGATGTTTTTTTACATCTGGTTTGAATTATTTTTAACCGTTTCTATAGATGGCGATTGCATATGCTCAATGTTAACTTAACTGAAACAATGGGGTTGTATAATTTAGGACAAAGCGAGCGATTATTTTTGAATATATGGGCAGTTTATTTAATTATTGCGTATATGAAATAAAATTTTAAAACTATAAAATTAAAAAAAATTGCTAGAATTATACGCATATTGGTGTTTAAGATAACAAAAT
>NW_017278625.1:0-505 GCF_001594065.2 Cyphomyrmex costatus | reverse complement strand
ACAAACTAAAAGACAATTAAAAACGAGACTAAAAGAACATGTTTCAGATATTAATAAAGTATTCAAATCTCCTTCTGTAATAACAGAACATAGAATAAAGTTAAGTCATGATTTTAATTGGGATAATGTTGAAATTTTAGATATCAAACCTTCGTATAAAAAAAGATTAATATCTGAAATGGTACACATTAAAAAATAGACACACGGTATAAACAGACAAAATGACACAGAGTCATTGCCCGAAATGTACACCAATATGTTACATTCCCTATCTTCGTCTTAATTCAGTCTTTCCTTGTTATTTTTATTATTATATCCTTTGACTTTCTATTCCAACGACATTATTTTATCTTCTTTAGCAATGATACGTGTTTTTGACAGCTGCAAAGTTTTTCATTTTGTTACACCTAACAGATTTTATAATATATTGACGCGGAATTAATTATATACATGGATTTATCACAACTTTTATTTTATTTTTGACAAGGTATATATGACTTTTATA
>NW_017278624.1:0-450 GCF_001594065.2 Cyphomyrmex costatus | reverse complement strand
TAGCGATCTGCGTGCCGCTGGACGGTGGTGTCCTCTTTCGCGCATGCAGCAGTTCGCAGAAAAGATATCGGCTAGTAGATATATATGAACGGCGAGGAGATAAAGAAGATCGGTCGGAAGGGAACCAAAATACGACGAGCTAGACTCTAGAGGGCCGGACGTAATAGCCGATGATTTTCATTTTACGCAGATTGCGCGACCCGACCATACCATGTACAAGCATTTGTTTTTTTCCCTTTTTACCAATGTTTCAATTGTTAAATAATTACGCAACTTTAATTATGTATACATGTATTTATGTGTGCACATTTATTAAGGCGATATAGACGTATATAATGTGGTTGACACAATTGACGATTAATTGTCAGATTGATAAAAAATTTTGAATTATTTACTTTTCAAAATTTATTCAATAATCAACAAGGATTCTTCTTTATATTATCTCCCTCA
>NW_017278623.1:0-634 GCF_001594065.2 Cyphomyrmex costatus | reverse complement strand
TGGAATTTTATTCTATTATGAATCAAAGAAAAAATGAAATATAGAGGATATCCATTTTGTAAACATGGGTTTTACTATTTATTTTTTCAAGTACAAATCATACATGTTAAAAATAGTATCACATAGGTTTTTAAAGATAGAATTTAATGCGCCGGCTATTGATATCATATCTTTTATACTGATAATACATGTCATTAGAATTAAATAAATAATAAGAATAATAAGAATAATAACACGTAGGTTTTTAAAGAAAATATGGTAGAATTTAATTTGACGCCGACTGTTGATATTAAATCTTTTACACAAATGATACATGTCATTGGAATTAAATAAGTGTAAGGATAGTACCTCTTAGACCTCTTAGATCTTTAGAGATAGAAATTAACTGGTCCAAACGGTTTTTTATCAGAGGCACGCACAATTAGCGCTTTTTTTACCTCTTTTTTAAAAAAGATAACATAATGAAAGAGAGTAAAATACAGCGAAAAAGATGGATAGTGGGAGTGGGGGGTGGGGAGAAATAAAAAAATATAAATTTGCACTTTTCTTTTTCACAAATGAAAATGAGAATATTGTTTATACCTTACCAAGTTAAATTCTATCACATTTGCTGTTTATTAGACTATTCTTATTA
>NW_017278622.1:0-1005 GCF_001594065.2 Cyphomyrmex costatus | reverse complement strand
CCCGTTGCCTACTCGCCAGGTCAGGCCTTCCTACATCATTCTGGGGCGAGGCAATTAATACAGTAAATTATATAAGAAACCGCTGTATCAGCAAGGGCTTGAATAATTGTACACCTCACGAGCTGTGGACAGGCGAGAAGCCCGACGTCAGTCATCTTCGCACCTTCGGATGCAAGGTATTATTCCTCGACAAAAATCCCAACAAAGGGAAGTTCGAACCTAGAGACATCGAGGACATCTTCGTCGGCTACACGGATCACCCGGGAAGCTATCGCGTCTGGGTGCCAAAGGACCGCAAGGTAATCATCACCAGGGATATCAAGTTCCTCGACGAATTCATCACCGATGACCAAAAGGAAAACGTCACGTGGGACAGCGCCACCGACGGAGAGGATGGGCGATCTGACGACGATGCTGATCCCGTCCAAAATTCGACAACTACGATCGGAAATAATGAGACAATCGGATTAGATGACGAACCGGCTGAAGAAACCATCAACGTTACTGCCGAGCCGCGCGACCTTGACGGCAACCTGCCGGCCACACGCGGACCCGGACGTCCGAAAAAGATATACACCGGAAAGCCCGGACGTCCATCGAAGCAATACCAAATCAAGAGACCGGCGCATCGAAGCGACGCAGCCCAATCCACCGCAGAACCTCCGGTACAGGGAGGAGGAGCATCCGACGACGATCACGACTGGTTCGACGCACAAATTGCTATGTCAGCACTTGAAATATCATTCTCTCGAGCTGTTACAGGTCCTGACGGAGACGAGTGGATTGATGCAATCTACGACGAGACGAAATCGCTAATCGGAAACGATACGTGGACGCTCGTGGACAGACCACCAAAAGGTCGAGTGATTGGATGCCGCACAGTCCTACGGAACAAACACAAACCTAACGGGGAACTGGAACGAAGAAAGGCACGCCTGGTGACCCGAGGATTCGCACAACGCCCGGGTCTGGACTTCCAGGATACTTTCGCCCCGGTCGCAAGGC
>NW_017278621.1:0-347 GCF_001594065.2 Cyphomyrmex costatus | reverse complement strand
ATGAGTAACTATAGACCTCTGTTGGCTAGTCGACGAAGTGATATTCTTCACATTGTTCTTAATTAATTAATTAATTAAGTAATTAAAGCGCATTTTTCAGGCCGCGCGATATAAATATAATGAAAAATAATAATAATTGACTCGTATGATTTAAAAATCGAGGAAAGTGTAAAGTGTAAAGCCTAATCGAGTCTTGAAAACAAGATGTTAATGTTTATTATATTGTGTGAAATTTATATACTTGAACTTATAAAATTTACATAAATGTAACGATTAAAAAAACGGATGTTAATTATATTACTAGTTTCGACCAACAAATCTGGTCCTCTTCAGATGAAACACTTAAC
>NW_017278620.1:620-1057 GCF_001594065.2 Cyphomyrmex costatus | reverse complement strand
GCGCGGAGCGAAATCGCTCAGTGATCGAGATGTTCGTCGTCGCGTCGGACCGTCTGCACAGCTCGACCTCCGACGAGCTGGAATACGTACCTAAGGTTGTTCTGCTGCGAGAGTGCGAGCAGTACATAGATCTTCCGTGAGACAGACTGCCCGAGCACATACGAGCCGATTCGGAGGTTCAGCGGTACCGCCGGTGCCTGAGGCACTACAACCTGCCGAGTCAGGAGACGCACGTCGACGGTCCCGCGCCGTTGATAAAGAATTGCGGCGAATGTCAGCGAGGAACCTGTTGAATCAGGCGATAAACGCGCTTCCTTTCGAGTTACATATCCCCGGCTACCAGTTTTGCGGCCCCGGCACTCGACTGAGGAAACGATTGGCCAGAGGCGACGCGGGAGTGAATCCGCTGGACGCGGCGTGCCGCGAGCACGACATCG
>NW_017278620.1:0-364 GCF_001594065.2 Cyphomyrmex costatus | reverse complement strand
CCGATGTTGGGCGTCCTCGGGTCCCTGATCGGCGGAGCGGCCGGCGTGGCGAGAGCGGTGAACGCCAGCAAAGCCGCTCGACGTCAGCTCGAGGAGCTGCAACGTCACGATCGCGCGATGGAGCAGGGCCGCGGACTGTATCTCGCCCCGTACGGACGCGGGATGTATCTCGCCCCGTACAAACGCGGACACGGACAGAAAGGAGAAAAAAAAAAACTTCGAAGAAACGATAAGAATGCCCACGGGCGCGACCACCAACTGGACGTGCAACTGGACCGGCTCGCGCGGTGTATGCGCGTATCGTACTTTAGAGGGGTCTTCATGCGCGACGCGTTACCGACGAGCGGTGCGCGCCGCAACGAGA
>NW_017278619.1:44450-46916 GCF_001594065.2 Cyphomyrmex costatus | reverse complement strand
TTATTTATCATTTTCTACACTCTACGAACTTGACAGTCACGGACAGAATCACGACAGGAATAATAAAAATAATAACGGAATATAAATTTTAGTAGGTGTACATGGAGGCAAAGAATAAAATACTCCTGCTATTATATCTTTATCGTTAAACCAAGAATATAAAGCGCGCTAAAAGAGGAGGCGGAGCAACGACTCGTTACCGTATGCGCAGAACATTACAGCACACCAGAAGAAAGAGACGTGAATATATGTCGGCACCGTGATATTGGCACCACTTCAACTCATTGTCAAGATAGGGCACTAGCAATATAGGAGTATTACATATATGGTAGAATGTCGTTTTTTTGTTCGTGGCTTTGCGTAGTCACCCCGAACCAATAAGCACTACAGTCATGTACCCCTCTGTACTAATGACAGATTTGCTAATCTTAATAATCATGAACTTTAAAGCTATAATCTACACAAACTTGCATAGCTGCATAAACGCATGCATAAAGAAAATTATCCAATCGCATTTACCTTATAGAGATGCATGTAAAATGTGATTGGATAATTTTCTTTATGCATACGTTTATGCAGTTATGCAAGTTTGTGTGGATGTAGCTTAACGATTAATATTTCGGTTCCCAGAGGAATAATCGACGATTATTTCTGCCAGATCCTTCCGTTTCAGAAGGAATCACGTCGAATAAGCATAATTATACTGAAATTTTACTGAAGATCAGATGTCATCCATCGTTGAGATATTACGTTTTTAATATTTTCCTGGATATTAATGGCAGCTTCCAGGACAGTCTTGAAAAAATTTGATATTCCAAGACATCCGTACATTAGACAGGAAAAGTTATATAGAACAGATCAGCTTAGAAATCAGTGAAATTACGCATGAACAACATGTTTTTTCATGAAACGTTAGAATCTGTTAGAAAAAGCTTCGCTTTGCCCCTCGATCTAAAATTTTGAGAGTTAACTTTCGCGATTATTGATGTCAGGAAATTAGTCCTGTGGATAATGTGATGCATAGACGGTAGTGCTACTTTTTTGGAACGTCTACATAACCCCGACCAAAAAAGAATAACATCCTATCCGCTTGGAACTTATCTGCCTAGATGTTGCATCCCAGACAGTTTCCGCTCTAAATAGTACGCGATGCACATACTATTTTTTCACACTCTGAGCGCAAAATTATACTATTTTTGCTCCATATATTGCGGGAGCAAAATATCACTTTCTCTCCCGAGGGAGCAAAATAGCAATTTCGCTCCCTCTGTACTATTTTTCTCCCTAGGGAGAGAAAGTGCTATATTGCGGGAGCAAAATAGCACTTTCTCTCCCGAGGGAGCAAAATAGCAATTTCGCTCCCTCTGTACTATTTTTCTCCCTAGGAAGAGAAAGTGCTATTTTGCTCCCGCAATATAGGGAGCAAAATTAGTATTTTGCGCTCAGAGTGTGAAAAAGATTCTTTTCATACCTCTCTGTCTTTATGAGTTAGTGATATTACAAACCGACACTTTGTAGGCTATAACTTCTAGGCGATTTACTTCATTTCGCATCATTGCATAATATCTTTATGTGTTTCTTTTTGTAAAATATAAAAATTAATGTAACCGTCTGACGTGATTTGGGGACCTGATATCACTTTGTCACATTCACACATTTTAAAATCACTAAACGCTTCTGGTTCATGGAATTACCGTGAAATTATTAAAAGATCTCTTCGATATCGTATCAGATAAGTTTTCTTATGTATTTATTAATTTGTCCTCCCATTCTCTATAATTATAAAAGAACTGATTCTTTGTGTTCTATTTTATTTCAGATTTATTCAATTTTACTTTCAGATTTATTGAAAGAAAAGGCCTGAATCCAATCTGTTAGTATATACCTTTATATTTGATAGTTCTCGGCTCTTTGCTAACGTTAGCACTGGTGAGTGCAAGTGGACCAGCGTACTACTGACGTCATCCCCACCACTACGACACTGGTACCGCTGTCGGTTCCCTATAGTGCTACAATTGTACGAGATGATATTAATTCTCTCTTTACTACTTTCTATACTACTACTACTACTACAACGTCGATGTGTCCCCATAGTGCTGCTATTATACGAGACGATAGTTGTAACTAATAGCTAAATGTAATGAAGGGGTTATAGAAATATTTTATTGAATTATAAATGTACATACTGTGACCGTTCTTTTGGGGAAACGGCACAACTTCGTCACTTCATCCGCTGCTCTTTTTACGCGATAGCTCAAAAGATGGACACAATAATGTAATTAGCAAAAGTGCGGTTCTTCCTTAAATTTTATATGCTACGATATTCGAGCCGTACTAATTTTCGTTGGGCGCCAGGCACGAGAGAGCGTGCCACTCTTCGCACTAAATATTAAGATGTTACGCTCGGACAAAGAAATTACAGAGCAACGGAATTCGCGACGGACAGGCTCAGCTAGCTCAGCCAAC
>NW_017278619.1:26715-34591 GCF_001594065.2 Cyphomyrmex costatus | reverse complement strand
CTAATTGGCTCGCCGCGACCGCGTGACCCCGCGACGAATCCCGCGGGTCCTGGCGTGTCGCGGATCCTTTTGCTCTATGGCGCGCTTTTCCAAATAAGGCGGAAAATGCTTTCTGGTCGCTCGAGGATCTTCCAGTGATCTTTATGGGATACGGCGCTTCGGCTGAGGTCCTGCCCGTTAATCCGTTCCCAGCTGACGTCTCTCTCCGAGGCGTCTGCAATAATCGTGCGACAATTCACAGAAGAATGGCGACATTACAGTAACAAATATGAAATAATACGACCTGCGTGTGCCGCGCTTCCCGCGATTCCAGTCAAATTCCTTTTACAGTAATGTCTCCCTCGCAGCAGGCGACGTCTTCTTTCTTCTCGTGATGGGTGAGGCGGTCAAACACAGAGAGACAAAATAGCCACCGGCTTTGATCGTAATTAATAATGAAATCCGAGCTCAGGATCGTCTTAACGTTAGCTAAAACTTAACTAAATAGCGACAAGAACAAGAAAAAGAAGAAAATAATACAATAATCGCAAAAAGAGAATAAAAATAAGTAACACAATAATCGCAAAAAGACATAAAAATAATTAATAATGTCGCACATTCGCCTGTGCGCTCGCCCGTTGACCCTGAAGGACCCAGGATCTCGCATTGTGCTGGTTTTCTGGGTGACTGACAAAATGTCACGTCACAATACATATTTTATTGAAGACCTATTAATGATTACAATTTTATTAAATTTCAAAATTTTTTTAACAACACAAAAATGTAAAAAATATTTTTGCTATTTTAAACATTTACGGTATACATATTTTGCATAAGATATAGAATTTTCATTATTCGGTTGACTTATTTTTTGTCTTCTGTATCGAAGTATTGGATGCGAGTCTGTAAATAAGAATACAATTTTATTTAGTTAAAATATCCTAAAATAAATAACTCGTATTATATATACATATATATACGTGCTTACTTGATCACGTTCTCTGCAATGTTAGTTCGATATATCGTCGTTAACACGAGAAAAATGATATGAAATTCTCGCTCAATGATTGCCGGATATTTTACATTTAAGGCATCGTAAATTTGTTTTTCAAGAATATTAGCAACAGTCGTAATGAAATGTACGACGCTACATAAATCTATTTTGAAATTACTTTTCTTTGTAATTTCTGTATGTAATTGTTCGATTAAACTTTTAAGCTTTTACAATAATTAACGCATTCGGTGATTGCTTCAAGGCTTCTTAAACGTTCATTGATACATACGCATATCTCTTTAAGGTAAATATCTAGAAAAGGGGAGCCCCCTCCGATGATCTTGATCTTGACATATGTTGTCAAGGTCACGACTCTGAGTGACCTCCCGCAGGTTTTAGGTGGCGGTCGCTGTCCGTTAAAAAGTTATTAACAAAAAAAGTTTCAAAATTAACGTATTATTTCTGCCATATATGTATTATAACAAGTACTATTTTACATCTCCTTCCGTTTAGAAACGTTAAACTTTTCACGCGAAGTAACTCTTACCTCCCCCAACCCCCTGCGAAGGGGGTCTCGACTTTTACGATTGTACTGTTGCTATGATAGTACTGTCGGGGCAGACCTTTGTGACGGTGTGGGTGCGGGGGGGGGGGGGGGGTGGCCGAAGGCCACCTCCTTGCACCCGCGCGCGCGCGCGCGTGTGTGTGTGTGTGTGCGCGCGCGCGCGCGTGTGTGTGTGCGCGTGCGTGCGTGCGTGTGAAATATCAAGTAATAAACTCATAATCGTTATATAACGAATGGAACCCACACCGTCGACAGAGGTCTGCCCCGACAGTACAACCTGAATCCAATATGTCCGTATATATATATTTACCTTTATATTTGATAATTATCTCAATATTATCCTATGAAATAATTTATTATTATTTATCAGGTCTCTATTACATTTGTCCTATTTTTTACAACATCTTTACAAGTATATCCTGCTAAATAATACATTATTTCATAGAATAATTTTGAGATAACTACCAGACAAATAAATAATAATATAGTAACAGGCAACTCACAAAATAAACACAATGATGAGAAA
The DNA here is from genome assembly GCF_001594065.2 of Cyphomyrmex costatus. Classification (NCBI taxonomy): domain Eukaryota; kingdom Metazoa; phylum Arthropoda; class Insecta; order Hymenoptera; family Formicidae; genus Cyphomyrmex; species Cyphomyrmex costatus. Next base: position 32,527 of record NW_017278619.1, on the reverse strand, counting down.
ATCAAGATTATGCCCTATGTCTCGTCCGGATGGATATAACTATGTAGTCGTGCTCCTGCACGCACATTCGCAACAGCTTTCAAAGAATAGCGCCAAAAGGAAAAAGCGCTGCCTCGTGAGCGTCATGTACTAGCGCCCGTTAGCGCTCCCGCGCATCGGCAGCGCGTCGCCATGTCATTGTGTTCTGTTCGTTGCATAAGCAACAGTCTTTTTCAGTGTTCTTGATACCACTGCTTTATTATGCCTCACAAGCATAAAAAAGTGGTCAGACAATCGAGAGAACGTCGTCGGCAGAAGAAATCAGGTAATCGTGTACGGGATTATTCGTAGAATCGCTCGCAAAATCAGAAGCGAGGAACGGAATCGCCGGTCTCCCGCTCGTCGAGGGAACGGATTTCATCGCGGGAATGGCTTCGGACAAGGGAATCCCCGGCTCCCCGCTCTCTATCCATCGAGAGATTTCTAGATTTTCTAGATCAGGTGCGCGTGATATTTACTCAGCAGACACGCGACCATAACCTCTCCAGCCAGAAGGTTAGCTCACAGCCAGGGGACGCCGCGCAGATGGATTCATCCCCACTAGCATCGGCGACTTATACGTCGGCCTCGATGCAAGCATCGGCGACTAATACGTCGGCCTCGATGCAGGGAATAAAAGGACCGGCGGTCGCTAGTTTCGACCGTGGCGTCGTACCAGGTGCGTCCTCTTGTCGACCCAGTTAACTCTGGCATAGAGAGGCGTATCCGACGGTTCCTTTTTCCCAGGTGCGTCCTCTCGTCGACCCAGTCATCCTGGCATAGAGGGACGTATCCGACGGTTCCTGTTTCCAAAGGGAGAAAATTCTCTTTATGACTTTTTCTTGAAATTTTTTCTTGAAAATTTTCCTGAAATATTTTCTTGAAATTCCTTCTTTTTATAGTCTCTGACGAGGAAGGACAAATTTTGACGCCTTCTCAGGAACCTACGCTTACGGAATTTTCCATCGCCGATCCCTCGGGCCCCCTGGATACGAATCCAGATGTGGATGCACAAACTTTGTCTTTCGAGCGGTTCGGTGAAACGTTGAATCTCGTAGTGGGATGGACAGCGAGGCCCGTTCACGTCTTTTAAAGAAATACGAACCTATTTTTGGCCTCACCTAAGCTGAATAAGGAATTAGCTGCAGCTTTAACACCGACTGTTATTAAACGGGATGAGTACCAGGGACTTTTACAGGCTCAGGTAGGTGCGTGCCTCAACGCTTTTGGTTCAAGCATATCAATTTTGCTGAATACGGTGGGCTTGCACACCAGTAACGAAGAAGTGAAATCGATTTTGACATTCTTTGTGGAAGGTATTCACCTTCTCTTCGATCATTACTATCGCCTTTCGCTAAATAGAAGGGCTTTTACCAAGTATTCTCTAAATATGGGGTAAGAACGCGGCGGATACGGCACCGTTCGACGAATTCTCTGTTGGGTCAGAATTTCGCCGATACCTTAGAGACGGCATAAATCTGCGAAAAAACGGGTCGCGAAGTCTCAAGATCCATATCTAAAAAAAAAAAAAAAATCTCTACACCAGTACGACAGGCAGCATAAAGGCAACCTCAAGCACCTAGAGTGCCACTTTCGGAAAACAGGAAGGCTTCTGTCCGTTCATCGGCGGCTCGCAGGTCGGGAGCCCCCTTTTCGCAGCAGCCGCAATCGTCGTTCCCGCTCACGGTCACGAACTCGACGTCGTCATTAGACTAAAAAGTAAGGACCGCAGGTCGCTTAGGCGCATTTTATGAAAATTGATTAGAGATTACTTATGACTCTACAATTTTAAATGCCATTCAGGGCTATCGCATTCCGTTTTTTCATAGAGTTCCTCCGTGATGTATACTCTCCGAACCAGTGTTTTCTCAGTCTGATAAGCTTTCGTGCGACTCAGAAATAAAACGTTTACGGTTTAAAGGAGACATTGTTCCGATGGGACCTTATGAGAATCAATTCTTATTTTCATTCTTTTTTATAGATAAATCGTCTGGAGAAAAACGGTTCAGCTTAAATTTTTGAGACTTGAATAAATATATTTATTCAATATAAATATAACCGCCACGTTTTAAAATGAAAGATGGGCCAACGGCCATTTGTTTGATGCTCCCTGGGACGTGCATGGCTACCTTAGATCTAGAAGACGTTTACCTACTTGTCCCCATTTTCGAGGAGCACAGAAAATTTCTACGTTTTCAGTGGCAGGAAGTTACCTACGAGTTTACAGCATTACCTTTTGGTCTCTTCACGGCACCTTTCACTTTTACAAAAATTTTTTAGACCAGTAATCACTTATCTACGCAGCAGGGGATATCAATCGGTTCTATATTTAGACAACCTCCTTCTCTTAGGAGCTTTGATTAACGAGTGCCAAACGAATCTTACTAAAACCACAAACTTTCTGCAATTTCTTGGTTTTATCCTTAATTATTCGAAATCTTGTCTGAAACCCTCTCACATCTGCGAGTATTTAGGATTTATTTTTTAAGTCTGTAGTCCAATCCATTCCAATTCCTCCTCTACGTAGGAGAAAATTACTTCGCTTAACATCTTCTTTAGCTCGCAAGAAAATCTGCATTACAAAAATCTTTGCCAGCTTTATCGGCTCGCTTATCTCGGTATGCCCAGCAGTGCAATACGGTCTTCTTTACACCAAATCGTTAAAAAAAATAAATAAATAAAATTCTTAGCCCTTTCGGAAAATTAGGAAGACTACTCACTAACAATGTCTATTCCCTCACACCTTCATAGTGTCTTTAAATGGTGGATTAGAATTTTTTCTAATCAACACCAATCCAATAAGATCCGTTCTTGGAACTTTGTTCGGGAAATCTTTACTAAAGCCTCTCTAAACGGTTGGGACACTTCTTGTACGGTTTTACATACTCATGACTGGTGGTCGCCCTCAGAGAGATCGCTCCATAGAAATACTTTAGAACTCAAAGTAGTTTTTAATGGTCTCCGTTGCTTCGCTACGGATTGTCAAGACTGCAACATCTTGCTTCGGGTCAACAACACTACGGCTTTAGCATGTATTAACAAGTTTGGCTCTATACAATTCCCCCACTTTTCAAGTATCGCAGCTCAGATTGGGCAAGGGTATGAGGACCGTAACATTTTTGTTTTTACCTCTTACATCTCATCAATGGAAAATACAGTAGCTGAAACGGTATCCAAGTTAGCAGAACCGGATACAGAATGGTCTCTCTTTGAAGAGGCCTTCCTTAGAGTATCTGAAATGTTTGGACCTTTTAATGTAGATCTATTTGCTTCAAGGAATAATAATAAATGTAATGCGTATGTATCGTGGTTTCCTGACCTGGGCGCTATAGCGATAGACGCTTTCACCTTCTCTTGGGAGAATTTAAATTTCTATGCTTTCCCCCCTTTTTATTTTACTACCACGAATTTTGAGGAAAATTGTAGATGACAAAGTAAGGGACACATTAGTGATACCTTGGTGGCCTTCTCAGGAATCACCACCCAGCATGAAGATCACTTTCCCTGGGGGTCGTGAAACTATCAGGAGAGCGTTCCTAACACACTCAATGCCTCCGGCAGCTATTCCAGCTCTTCTCGCCTCTTTTTCAGAATCCACGTTTAAACAATACTCTTACCCGCTACGCGCATGGTGAATTTACTCTCAGCGTCAGGGGGTACCTCTGTTTACTCTTTCGGCCTCCCAAACATTAGAGTTCTTAGTGCAGGAATTGCCCAACATTTTTTCTTATTCCAATCTGAATATTATGAGATCAGCAATCTTTTTAATCTCTCATAACGAGATTGGTAACCACCCTTTGGTGAGACGCTTTTGTAGGGGCGTGGCAGCATTGAATCCACCACGTCCACGTTATGATTTGGTCTGGGATCCAGCCCCAGTAATATCTAAACTAGCCTCTTTCTATCCTTACGAGGATCGTTAGAAACCATTACGAAGAAATTAGTTTTGCTCATTGCGCTTGGCACAGGACACCGTGTTCAAACTCTGTGCTCTTTTAAACTATTGCAATTTTCACTTGACGAGAAATTAATAATCCGCGTCCCGGACCGGATTAAAACCTCAGCACCAGGTCGTTTTCAACCTTTCTGTTGCTTCTCCCATTTTGAGAACCATAAAAACCTTAGATAGTGCTTCTTTTGGAACACTATATTAACAGAACGAAGGACCTTCGCCCTTCTACTTACGACTCTCTTTTCATTTCCGTCTCGAAACCGTTTAAGGCATTAAACCCAAACGATTAACCGCTGGATCAAACAAGGCCTTCAAGAATGCGGAGTCGATATAGCTAGATTTTCGGCTCACAGCACCAGAAATGCTTCAACTTCACGAGCAGCCGAGAAAGGAGTCGCTACGAATTTAATCAAATGCGCTACAGGCTGGATTTGGAGAATCCCGAGTTTTCACTGATTCCTACAAGAGACCAATTATCAACCTGGAAGAATTTACTAATGCAGTCCTTCTGTCTTGAAAATTTTTTCTTTTTACTACTGCGCTAGAAGGTAATCAAATATATTTGTTTGAGTATACATTCTTGCTGAGTATAAAACAGCTTAATAAGGACAGTTTCTTTTAGTTTCCGAACAAATCGCTTCTTTGAACAGCTACATAGTTATATCCATCCGGACGAGACATAGGGCATAATTGTTAGATTGAACGAACTCACCTGTGAAGTTCAATCCTGATTATGCCCGTGGTCTCGTCCGGATGGACCACCCGCCCTTTCTTTTTCTCCCACCCTTAAAACAGCGATTTGTTTCTTCAACTGCTTGGAACTAATGACATGGCGACGCGCTGCCGATGTGCGGGAGCGCTAACGGGCGCTAGTACATGACGCTCACAAGGCAGCGCTTTTTCCTTTTGGCGCTATTCTTTGAAAGCTGTTGCGAATGAGCGTGCAGGAGCACGACTACATAGTTATATCCATCCGGACGAGACCACGGGCATAATCAGGATTGAACTTCACAGGTGATTGAGAAAATCAAGATTACGCCAGATATAAAATTATTTGGTTTTAGTACACATTGCCTTTTGAGGATGACAAATAGTTTTCTGGATATTTTAGTAAATGGTATATAAATATATGACAGAGATTGGTACAGGCCTTTCCTTTCAATAAATCTAAAATTATAATTTAGTACAAAGGATCAGTTCTTTTATAATTATGTGAAAAATAGAGAGAATAAATTTATAGAGATTCTAAAATTATCTGATACAATATTAATTCCAATCATTTCAGATATGTGTAGAATTTCTATTAATTTGTTTTCTCAATTCTTTATATAATATAATTGTAAAAGAACTGATTCTTTGTACAGTCCTTTTTTTCAGATTGAAAAAAAAGGCCTGTTATTATTTTTACAAAATAGTAGGAAGTGAATTTTGAATCTTCCCGATTTAATGTAACCGTCTGACGTGATTGCTGACCTGATATCTCTTTGTTACGTTTACACATTTTAAAGTCACCAAGCACGCTTCTGATTCATGGAATTACCGTGAAATTATTAAGAGATAGCTTCGATATCGTATTAGATAAGTTTTCTAATATTTGTCCTCTCTTTTCTCTACATAATTAAAAAAGAACTAATTCTATATACTGTATTTTATTTCCAGATTTATTGAAAGAAAAGGCCTGAATCCAATCTGTCTGTATAATACACCTTTATATTTGATAGTTATCTCAATATTATTCTATGAAATAATTTATTATTTATCAGGTCTTTGTTGCAACTCAGTATTATTCTATGAAATAATTTATTATTTATCATCTATTTTTTACAATATCTTTACAAGTAT
>NW_017278619.1:6618-16065 GCF_001594065.2 Cyphomyrmex costatus | reverse complement strand
AAAGAACCCCGCCATAATCTTATGGAAATTGGGTTTCAGCGAAACTTTCTGGATTTTTTATATGTTGTAATCCTTACCATCCCGAACAAAAGTCTCCATGGCCGTGATCCTCCAAATTCAATATTTCGATAGATAAAGAGCAAATACTATCATAAATCCATATAATTAGATGATAAGGGGAAACAAGTGCTTAAATCTTTTCAAACCGGTAAAAAAATCAATTGCAATACATGTTCGCAGTAAAATGGACACAAAATCATAGAGTCAATAGTGAACTAAATGATTGACCTTAATCAATATACTTGCTGACATTCATGTTTATCTGATGACAAATCTCTGTATTAGCGCTACTGTCTGTTATGCGTACTGAGCTATCTTCTTGCAATTTTAATATGTAAATATTTATGCCACAACAATATTAAACAAATGCCACAACATAAAAGCACACAATATCGCACGCACATACAAGCATATGCTCTTTTTATTTATTCTAAATTTTTACTTTCCCTTCCGTGCATTGTATATGTGTACGCTCATCGATGCCGCCGGTATTAGCGTTACCCGATGTGTACCCGTGTGTATGTATGAATGTATGTTCGCGTGTGTTATGGCTTTTATTTTTAAATGTTTATATATGAAAACTATAACGAGATAACATAATGCACATAATATGCAGTAACGCCAATGCAAAGATTTGTCATCAGATAAACATGAACGTGAGCAAGTATACTGATTAAGGTAGAGTCATCCAAGTATTTGAGTATTAACTCTATGATCCAGTGCCCATTTTACTACATACATGTATAAAATTAATTATTTTCTATTGCTTTGGCAAGGGTTAAGCACGGTTTCTTCTGATAATCTAATTATATGGATTTATGATAGTATTTGCTCTTTATCTATCGAAATATTGAATTTGGAGGATCACGGTCATGGAGACTTTTGTTCGGGATGGTAAGGATTACAACATATAAAAAGTTTCAGAAAGTCCAGAAAGTTTCGCTGAAACCCAATTTCCATAAGATTATGGCGGGGTTCTTTCATTCAGATATATACAATAACTATAAAAAGTCGCCATATTGCATCCACCATTTTGAATGTTCAGAAACTGACATCGGATTCGCAATCAGCGACCCCGAAAACTCCCCGAGTAACATGTTTCAAACGAATCCGATAAAATATTAATTGTAATAAGGCTCAACAAATTTAAAACTAATAATATGAGAATAGGGCTACGAGCCTGAGATTCATTAAAATCTTTAATTCTATTAATTCTAATATAATCCGATAAATTTTTAAAAATTCGTCCTCCACATTGGATCCGCCATTTTCACTTTTTTAAAACTGCCAGCGAATTCGTAAGCAGCGAACCCTAAAACCCCTGAGAAACAAATTTTATCAAAATTCATTACTTTTTTAAAAATTACGTTAATTTACTTCAATCGTTTTCTTCCTTCATGGGATTACCCAAATTGAAAATTTCAACCGCTTTGAGCCACCTCTAAATGACCTTTAAACGATTTTTACCAAGAGGGAAAAAAATTTTATTTTTTGGTCTTCCATCGATTTCCACTTCGGCCCATAAAACTTTTTAACTTTTTAAAATTTTGACTCACCCTAATATGTATATATATATATAATAACATTATAAGTGAGAGTTTCCTTTACGCGAAACTGAGAGTTTCGGGGTATTGAGATGATCAGATCTCAGTAACGGTTGAACGGATCAAGTTTTATATACGCTCAATCGATAGCAATTGCTTAAATTGTATAATAAAAGTGCTTTCATTTTTTCTCTACGTGTCCTACGAGCGAAGAATCACGACTCAAAGTCCGAATCTGTAAATTTTCACGTTTTATTTTTAAGATACGTCGTCGTCGTTATTATTATCGTCGTTATCATTATTGTCATTATTGTCATGATTGTCAACGTCGACCACATTCCATTCGATGTCCTTCTGACATTCCTGCCGCAAGAGGCAAATGTGGCGCTAGTCTATACCGCTCGATCATCATGGGACATGTGGACTGCGAGCAGAACGGTGAGGTGAGAGGGGTGCAACTTTCGATTGATTTTCGAATAGTTTTCGTCCAGCTTTCGCAGTCCCTCTTATCGTATCGCACCGCGCACAGTACAATGCCATTTGATCATCATGGAGCACTTGGACAGCACGCGGTGAGATGATGTGAGGAGGGGAGGGCAAATGCAACTTTCGGCTGATTTTCGAATCGCCTTCGTCTAGCTTTCGCTGTTCCCCTCACCTCACCGCTCCGCGCGCTGAACAATGCCATTCGACTGTCATGGGGCATTTCAGCTGCACGCGGTGTGGTGAGGGGGACAGTGTAACTTTTAGTTGATTTTCAAATCGCCTCCGTCTAACTTTCGCTGTCCCCCTCACCTCACCGCTCCGCGCGCAGAACAATGCCATTCGATTGTCATGGAACATTTCGTTCGATTGCACGCGGAGCAGCGCGGGGGACTGTGCAACTTTCGGTTGATTTTCGAATCATTTACGACTAGCTTTCGCTGTCCCCCTCACAACACCACACCGCGAATAATATATTACTACGAAAAGTAAATGTTTTACATTTATTTAATAATTTTGTTTTATATATGCGATTGCGTTAACGAATAAAGAATAAATATGTTGTATTAAAATTAACGCGTTAATATTAGATAGACGGTTAGTGGAAGCAGCCTTAGGGATTGTTTTGATGTGCAAAGGCGGACGCGAGTCGCACGTCACCCCCTCACCCGGCTCACCGATAATAAACCGTGCAGTCATCATTTTACATATATATATTAAATAAAATTATTATTTTAAATTCTACTGACTGCTGACCGATATGACGTATATTTAAAACTATCGCAGTACTATCACGAGTTACATTTTATTAATATATTACCACGAAAAGTAACTGATTATTAATTAAAGTTGCCAGTACAGAAGTGAACATACGTAAAGTGTATGTAACTTTCAACCGATTTTCGAAACGCCTCCGCTTTCGGCTGTACCCCCTCATCTCATATTACTTACATATATGTATACTCGTATATATCATATATATACAATATATTGTAACCGTACTTTTGAGTGTCGGCACAACTTCGGTGGTTTTACACAACTTATAAGATAACGCTCGCCTCACCACGTAACGATCCCTCGTCGATCTTCCCAAGGGAGTGCTTCCGACGCGAACTTTCTTCGGCAACGGGATACGAATCTGCGATTATAAGGCTCCGGAGATCCTGCGTCCTCTTTACACCTCGATTACCGCACAAGAGATAACCGGGAGCACTTGCGGATCCACGCAGGCCGTTCAACCCCTCTCTTATCTGGTCGCTTCTTGTCTCAATTGGCTTGTCGCAGCCATGTGACCTCGCGACTAATCGCAGCGAGTCCTGCGGGTCGCGTATCCTTTAATATTTGGTGCGCTTTTCGAAATTAGGCAGCCGAGCCTTCCGTCTGGAGCAACGGTCGGCTATCGCTCTCTTCATAGGTGGAGATGGCTGTCAAGGTTCGGGCCGTGCTGAGGTGGTCCCGTAACATGTCTCTCTTCGAGGCGTCTGCAATTAAGGTGCGGCAATCACCAAATTCCAACAAAATTAGTAAAATTTATAAAGTGATACGACCTGCGTGTACCGCACTCCTCGAGGACACAATCGGGATCTCCTTCGGTGGCTTCTTGCTTTCTCGGCGGCGTCTTCTTTCTTCCTTCCGTGAGTGAGGCGGCAACATTACACAGATTCAAAATAACCACCGCTCACGCTCTAAAGTGACTAATAATCGCTCTTTAAAAATCTGAAATTACTAAATATTTTATATAAAAGGATATACAAAAGAAAAGAAAAATAATATAAATTTGGCACGCTCGCTTGTGCCCTCGCCCTTCGAGCTTAGAGGACACAGGATCTCCTCCGTGCTAGTGCAGTCACTAGTGACTGACACAAAGTGTCACGTCACAAGATATAACGACGTTTGTGTCGATTTGTATCATCAAATGAAAGGCATCTAATATAGAAAATAATCTATCTCAATATAAAAACACAAGCTGCGTTCCTGTCAGTTCTGAAAATGTATAGTGCTGGTAACCTAAACTATGTATTTTCACTACTGACAGTAAATTTTGGAACACATACCACAATACATTTGTCCATAAAGATAGTACATACATCATCGTAAAATATTATTACTATACATTTCATGGGCTTACAATTAGACAAATTAAAGTAAGTGATAAGTACTAGACAGCAAAAAGTTTCAAGAGAAGTCTTGAGAAAGTTTCGAGAATGTCTTTAGGACGTATGTTCAAAAACAAAAATCTGTACCGTCTAGATTTAAAATGCTTATTTAACATAAAATATAAATATCAATTTAAACTTACAGTTATAAGCTATGAGGTATGCTTTATACCTACAACCTTTATTTCTCACGATACATTTCCTATTTTTAAATAATATATGGTTTTTTTTTATTACATAATACTTTCTATTATCATACCCTGCTTAAAAGAATCGATAGAAACGGATAGAATACAATAAAGATTTAAGGTCTATCGTTACCTTACCGCTTCTATCGTGTTTTTACTAAGTATTTTCAACTGAATATTTCTATCGTTCTCAATGCGCATATTCCGAGAAACGAATATCGCGTATACGGCTCTATACAATATAGATTCTGTCGCTCTCTATCGGGACTAAAGACATCTTTGATCGGGACAAATACGAGACTTCCGATTAGACGTATCGTTCTCAATGCGCATTTTTCGAGAAACGAATTTCGCTTATACGGCTCTATATACACGGTATTTCCGACAGGTTTTGTCGCTCTATCGGGACAAATACGAGACTTCCTATTAGACGTATTGTTCTCCACGCGCATATTAAATTAAAAAAAAAAAAAAAACGAATCTCGCTTATACACGGCTCTATACACGGTATTTCCGACAGGTTCTGTCGCTCTATCGGGATAAATACGAGACTTCCTATTAGATGTATCGTTTTCAATGCGCATATTCCGAAAAACGAATCTCGTGTATATAATGGCTCTATAACTGTAAGGAGGCTGGGCCGAGAAAAAACGTCGGATGCTCGGAACGTGATGCCTGGGACTCGAACCCGTGGACCTTGTAGTGGTTCGTATCACAAAGCCACCGTCTTGCCGCGGAGCCACACAACTCTACAGGAGATCTTAGTTAATTTCTTATATTACTGTATTTTCGACAGGTCTGTCGCTCTATCGGGACAAATACGAGACTTCCGATTAGACGTATCGTTCTCAATGCGCATTTTCCGAGAAACGAATCTCGCTTAGGGTGGAGTCACATGGAGTCAGAAATAACGGAACGGAACAGTAACGGAACATTGATAGAAAAGAGATAGAACAATCCTATCTCTTTTCTATCAATGTTCCGTTACTGTTCTATTCCGTTATTTCTGACTCCATGTGACTGCACCCTAATCGTATCGGATTTTCCAGATACGATAATATAGACACGAATACGTTCGGATAGACCGGCTAGTGACAAAGGGTGCAATCCACTAGACACTTCAAACGCTTCAGACACTATTGCTACAAATACTTCCGATAGAGTGATCCGTTAGCGCTACTAACATTGGCTGCGTTCAGCAGAGAAAGCAGCTTTGCAACTGTTGCAAAATTCTTTAATATGATTGGTCTTGCCTTTACTTCCTCATTAGATCTATATGTATAAGCCAATCATATTCAAAAATTTTACAACAGTTGCAAAGCTGCTTTTTCTGCTGAACGCAGCCATTGTCAATACTACACAAGTGGATCAATCGTGAAGTGTTGGAAACGTTATTATTGAACATAACCTGCTAAAAAATCTCGTAACCATCGTATTCCTAGAAGACATAATTCATGTTAATATGGAGACGAACATGGCATTACATGCAATAATAAATATTTTTCAAGAATCTTGTAGTTATATTTATGAAGATGATACTATAGATCTTGTAATAATAGTAGAAGAAACAAATACAGCTTTGAAAGAAAAGGAACAAATTCCTAAAATACAAGGATACAAATATGTAGAACATTTAGTTCCTTCATTCAACAGTGTACAGTTTCAATCACACTTTCGGTATGTATTGTCACTGTATATACTTGTATAGTTACTGTATACTTGTTAATTATTATATTATCATAAATCTGTACATAAAAGTTTAAAATTCATAACTTGCCTTTGACAACTTAGGATGCTACCATCAACATTTGAATATCTTTTGCAATTAATTCAAGAGAAACTTACTCGTGATATTGACGGAAATGAAATGATACCTCTAGATAAACAACTTTTATTAAGCTTATGGCGTTTTGCAACTCCAGATTCATATAGGTAAATATGATAATTATTTTAATAACGTAATCAACTATGAATAATAAATCTTGTTATAATTTCGTACAAATTATTTTATTTCAGATCTATAATTCAACGTTTTAATGTTGGTCATGCCACCGCTATTAGAACTATGCGCCGGGTTTACTGCAGCATTATGCGAGCTTTCATCTCAATTTATAGTATGGCCTACAGAGAATAAAATACAAGAAACTGTGCTTGGTTTTTCTAATATAAGAGGCTTTCCAGATACGATTGGAGCCATAGATGGCACTCACATAAACATTCCTAGTCCAAAAGAAAATGCAGAGGCTTATGTGAATAGGAAGGGTCATTATTCGATTCAGCTTCAAGTAATATTCAAATAACACTTTTACGTATTAATATCATCAATTTTATTATATTTATTGTATTATTATTAATATAATTTTAATAAATATATACTAATAATAAGGTTACATTAATATTCTAATTTCCTATTCAATAATATAATTAATATGTACAACATAAGGATGAGTGTTGTATTACTTTTTTGTTACATGGGAAATTATAATATTGAGATATAATTATTACATTTACTATTACTTACTTTGTTAGTATTTACTAGAAAACTGTAATGCCAGCTGCACACCAGCGCGATGTTCTTTGCGCGCGACGCGCGATATCCAATAAGCGTACAGCTTTACCGATGTTCTCATTCTAAAGCTAGACGCTCATTGGATATTGTGTGTCGCGCGCGACGAACATCGCGCTGGTGTGCAGCTGGCATAACTCAAATACTTACATATAATATAAACTCTATATTCTTTATAGGCTGTTTGTGATCACAAAAGACAGTTTACACATATTTATGTTGGAAATGTTGGTTCGATCCATGACGCTCGTGTTTTTCGTTCATCGCCTCTTGAAGAATATATTAAGAATCCAGATAAGTTTCCAAACAACACACATTTAATTGGAGATGCTGCTTACAAATTACATCAGCATATCTTAACTCCATACACTGACAATGGACATTTGACGCAACGTCAGAAAAATTATAATTTTTGCCATTCCTCAACTAGAATGACAATCGAGCGAGCATTTGCTCTTCTAAAATGTCGCTGGAGGAGTCTTTTACATACGCTAGCAATGTATTGCATAGAACTTATTCCTTATCATATATTAGCATGTTGTGTGTTACACAATATTTGTTTGCTGAGAAGAGATGAATTGCAGTTGCAAGATGTAGCCGTTGTTATAGAAGTTGAAGAAGCATTAAACCCGTTACAACGATTCGAATGTGGTAATGATAGAAACATCGCTGTAAATAAAAGAAATAACATATGTGCCAATTTACATATGAGATTCGCTTGAAAAATATATATTTATTTATATATTTTTTACATATTCATTGTAACATGAATATAAAGTATTTGTATCACTTTAAGTACCACATAGAAAGACTATCTAATACAGTATTATAGTATTACTAGTATTGTTCGTTTTGTCTCTCGGGAGCTGTTCAGAGTCGCTCTGAACGAACCTAGCGTACTTGGATGTGGTCTATTTAATGCTGTAAATATCTCGAAACGTTCTTTGATTGATCAATTCGTAAAATTTTTCTTCTGATTGATCAACGAAGCATTTGCAGCATTAAATGGATCACATCCAAGTACGTTGGGTTTCTTCAGAACAACTCCGAGCAACTCCCAAGAGACAAAACGAACATGTTGTGCCGCTATTTGCGACACGAGATTCGGGATCCACCAAGGATTCGGGAGCAGCAATTAAATAATCACTTCTTTTATTTTTTGAAACTTTTATATATTAATAAACTTTATTATATTCACTTTAATACACAAAGATATTATTTCACACAAATCACTTACACTACGCGTGTCGCGATATAACTTTAAGATCGTATTCGAGCAGAGTGACGCGCTACAACTTGTTAAAATTACTGACTCCACTCTGCTTCGGTCTTCTCATATTTATTGAGGTCTGCGACCTTCTAATTCGGCGCTTCTCGTCAGCGTTCCGATAATCGGTCGAGGGCGTGATCGCGTAATCGCGTCGCGCTCGCGGTTTTAATATTATAATAAACTTATTTCGCCGCGCGTTCCGGTAATCGGTCGAGGGCGTGATCGCGCAATCGAGTTGCGTTCTCGATTCGTATTATTAATTATTATTCATATCAGTCTTGTAAAATTATGTAACTAAATAACACATTTTTATAAATATTATAACGAACTTTACGTAAATATTAAAAGAGAATATTAAAAGAAATATGAAAAATACGCTTTGGTATTGAGAGTTCTCTATCATGTTATTTAGTAATCATCTTTTCAAGGATGTCAAGTAATCTGTCTTGTCGAGCCATTGCTTCTTCGTGCATTTTCTGGCGTTGAATATTATTTTCTTCTGTCACAGCAATTACTTTCTCTAATAAGGCAAATTGCTTAATACCTGTAATTATATGTATTCAATATTAAATATAATAGAATAAAGATTCTGCAAATTTTTTAAAAAATTATATAGCAAATCCCTCCAGGTTATCTGACACGGTATTATGTAACTCTAAAATTATTACCTCACTATCGAGTTTCTTTGGTGTCGGATTTGGATTCTACTATATTATATTTAGATACATTATACTACATTATATATGCATTGTACTTATATAAAAATAAAACAAAAATATTTATTACATTATATTTATTAGAATTATGCTTATTTAATTAGACTTTATATTTTATATTAGATGTATCGACTGTGATGCTTACGTTTAGAAGGTGTTTCTGATTTACAAGAAAGTGAACTTCTTTTTTCCTGTTCAATATTAGTAATTTCAGATAATGGAGATGGATTGGCGCTATCCAATGTAAGTATTATTGGAGCTACCCAAGGTTTATCATTGAACTGTTTATCCATAACCTACTAGAGTATCTCAAAAAAATAATGATATTTTTTTCATTGTTACGTCCGGGATTTTTCGCGCGTTTATAAATCGCGAATTTCCGAACGCGGCGTGTGGGATCGGAATTGAGTGACGGTCGAGAAAGCAGTTTCTGAATATGAGTGGAGGGATTTGTGGGAAAAGGA
>NW_017278619.1:1903-3129 GCF_001594065.2 Cyphomyrmex costatus | reverse complement strand
AAAAAAAACAAATAATACTTTATTTGGCGTAATCTTGATTTTCTCATTACTGTGTTTATTTTGTGAGTTGCCTTTTACTATATTATCATTTATTTGTCTGGTAGTTATCTCAAAATTATTCTATGAAATAATATATTATTTATTATTTGTCAGGTAGTTATCTCAAAATTATTCTATGAAATAATATTTATTATTTATCAGGATATACTTGTAAAGATATTGTAAAAAATAGATGATAAATAATAAATTATTTCATAGAATAATACTGAGTTGCAACAAAGACCTGATAAATAATAAATTATTTCATAGAATAATATTGAGATAACTATCAAATATAAAGGTGTATTATACAGACAGATTGGATTCAGGCCTTTTCTTTCAATAAATCTGGAAATAAAATACAGTATATAGAATTAGTTCTTTTTTAATTATGTAGAGAAAAGAGAGGACAAATATTAGAAAACTTATCTAATACGATATCGAAGAGATCTCTTAATAATTTCACGGTAATTCCATGAATCAGAAGCGTGCTTGGTGATTTTAAAATGTGTGAACGTAACAAAGAGATATCAGGTCAGCAATCACGTCAGACGGTTACATTAAATCGGGAAGATTCAAAATTCACTTCCTACTGTTTTGTAAAAATAATAACAGGCCTTTTCTTTCAATCTGAAAAAAAGGACAGTACAAAGAATCAGTTCTTTTACAATTATATTATATAAAGAATTGAGAAAACAAATTAATAGAAATTCTACACATATCTGAAATGATTGGAATTAATATTGTATCAGATAATTTTAGAATCTCTATTAATTTATTCTCTCTATTTTTCACATAATTATAAAAGAACTGATCTTTTGTACTAAATTATAATTTTAGATTTATTGAAAGAAAAGGCGGGACGAAACGCCAACTCGTGATATTCTTCACAAATTCTTATTTTTCTCAGTTTTAAATTTATTTCTTTCTTTAATATTTAATTTAAGATTTTAATATGTCTTTAAACATATTATTAAGATCTTGTTAGATGCTATAAGCATCAAAAATTTGTGATATTACTACGGTAGTTAATAGATTTGCGTTTTAAGTTCGACGGATGTTCGGCGCGCAATGGGGGGGGGAACTACTTACGTGGTATATAATATTCACACTCTAACATATCTTATATATGGTCGCACTAATAACCGCGGAATAGCTCTCATTAGCCTGATTATTCTTGTTATTTG
>NW_017278619.1:0-1613 GCF_001594065.2 Cyphomyrmex costatus | reverse complement strand
AATAATAAATTATTTCATAGGATAATATTGAGATAACTATCAAATATAAAGTTACGTGACAGATTAGATTCAGGTCTTTTCTTTCAAAATCTGTAATTAAAATGCAACACATAGAATCAGTTCTTTTTTAACAAATTTTATATAGAGAACAGAGAAAACAGGTTAATAGATATATTATAAAACTTATCTGATACGATATCGAAGAGATGTTTTAATAATTTCACGATAATTCCACGAACCAGAAGCGTGCTTGGTGATTTCAAAATGTGTGAATGTAACAAAGAGATGCCGAGCCACCAATCACGTCAGATTGCGTTAAATCGAGAAGATTCAAATCTTCACTTCCTACTGCATTGCGTACACTCTTAATTAATATTTTTTTATTAATCCTGCGTACCAAAGGATATTGCAACTTTAATAAATTATTTCATATTTCATAAAATAATCAGATAAATGATCAGAAAATTTATTTATTTTAATCTCACTTACATGTTTTTATATGCCATCGATGTGACAAATTTCCTAACCTGTATTTATGATCGCAGCATTTTCGAACGCAAGCACTGTCGTTGCGCAGGTTTTATACCATATGTAAAATATCAGCGCAACGACCTTAGCTAGTAGAATTGTCTTTAAAGAGTTATACAGATATTCTAACCTTAGGTATTCGTCTATGCCTTAGAACATAATGTTCTAAGGTCTATGCTATCGATGAGACAAATTTCCTAACCTCAATCCTTTGTTATTGTCGAGACTCAATCCGACTTTATCGATCTTACAGATCGCAGCGATCGATATTATAGGGTGCGGTCGAGTTGCCACTACGAATACTTGCCAATACGAATAGATATACATTTATATCTCTTGCGCCAAAACTTCCAGAATGCATTTCCTCTCTACGTAGACGACGACGACGACGACGACGACGACGACACATTGTTTCTTACAAACACCTAAACACCCATTTCCTCGAAGGCGAACACGTAGACACCTTCTTCCAAGAAGGCGTTTTCTTACAAACACCTAAACACCCATTTCCTCGAAGGCGAACACGTAGACACCTTCTTCCTCGAAGGCGAACACGTAGACACCTTTGAACACCTAGACTCTCACTTCCTCGACGTCGAACACGTAGACACCCACTTCCTCGAAGGCGAACTCCTAAACACTTAGTTCCTCGAAGGCGGACACCTAGACACTCACTTCCTCGAAGGCGAACACCTAGACACTCACTTCCTCAACGTCGAACACGTAGACACCCACTTCCTCGAAGACGAACTTCTTAGTTCCTCGAAGGCGAACACCTAGACACTCACTTCCTCGAAGGCGAACACCTAGACACCCATATCCTCGACGGTGAACACCTAGATACTCACTTCCTCGACGTCGAACACGTAGACACCCACTTCCTCGAAGGCGAACACCTAGACACTTAGTTCCTCGAAGGCGAACACCTAGACACTCCCTTCCTCGAAGGCGAGCACCTAGACACCCATATCCTCGACGGTGAACACTTAGATACTCACTTCCTCGCAATCAAACACGTAGACACTTCCTCGACGACGAACATATAGACAACATCTAGACACTTAATTCCTCGATAGTGAATACCT
>NW_017278618.1:0-998 GCF_001594065.2 Cyphomyrmex costatus | reverse complement strand
AATTGTTTCCAGGACGCTAAGATAAGAATGGACGAGTTCAAGACGGCAAAGAGACTAAGTACGCTTGCAAAGCGATCGAATATGATTTGTTGGATCTATAAGTAATAACCAATTATGTTCATTTGCTCGGTGAACAGGCTTGCCGATTTATTAACTGAAACATGCCCAATAGCATATTCCTGGACATTGTTTCTTTCCAGGACTGTCTCGAAAAAAAGATATCCTAACATTCTAAAACACTGGAATGTTTTCTTCCTAACAGATATTTAAAGCGCTTACATATGTAAAAAGGATACATAAAATATATATTGAATTAAAAGAAACAAGCGAATACTATGTACTTATGTATTACGTAATATATAAGTACATTCCAGTTTTTGCTTGTTTCTTTTAATTTAATATGTCATTTGTATTCTTTTTAGATATGTAAACAAACCTATTACTTTTTAAGGAATTATACCTAAATGATTTCCAGGACACTGAGATAATGGACACTGAGATATGACAGGACAGTGGTTACTTCCAGGACTGTCCCGGATAAAGAATATGCTAAATGTAACATTCCAGGATATGTCTGTATCCTGAAAATGAACGTGAAGTCGCATAATGTTTTCATTTTTTTTCGGTAATTTTTGCATTCTAAGATGGTGAAAATGTTTGGAAATACAGTCAGGGATACTGCACATGTCATTGCACACGTATATGTAACTTAATCGAGCATATTTGTGACGATAAATAACTTTATGGACTAATACAGAATACAGGGTTGCAAGCATTTAAATATATGCAAAATTTTTATTTTGGTATTCTGTTATATTTTTGATGTGACAAAATATCAAAATAAATTTCCGTAGTTACATCTAAGTCACATGTGTGTGTATATTCTCTGGCCAATTGCTTATGTATGTGTCTAATATTGTGTAGAGGAAATTCATCGATACTGACATAGGTCTCCTAAAGTGACACCCCCTTATTTCTCGTAAACTAATCTTTGCACT
>NW_017278617.1:0-321 GCF_001594065.2 Cyphomyrmex costatus | reverse complement strand
ATAATCTATTATAGTTTTCCATTAATTGAACACCTCTTTCTGCCGTATCATTAACGACTCGTAATTTATTTATTATTTCCAGCCCTTTTTGGAAACTAGTGTTTTCAGACCAAGTGGATGGATCTGTTTGTAAAAATTGATTATCTAAATCAAATCTTTTAAAAAAATTTTTAGTTTCGGCGGAAACAAAGTATTCGAATCCTTTTTGTATAAATTTCGAATCTTCATCTTTTTGGAAATACTCAAACGTTTTAGAATATAACAATCCATCATAGTTTTTTTCTTGTTTTTTCTGCGTTAACTAAAGATGTTTTACTGCGT
>NW_017278616.1:3929-5838 GCF_001594065.2 Cyphomyrmex costatus | reverse complement strand
CGTTTCTTGGAATAAGCACATTGAAAACGTCTAATCGGAAGTTTCATATTTGTCCCGATAAAGTGACAGAACCTATCGGAAATATCGTATAGAGCCGTATAAGCGGGATTCGTTTCTCGGAATATGCGCATTGAGAACGATACGTCTAATCGGAAGTCTTGTATTTGTCCCGATAGAGCGACAGTACCTGTCGGAAATACTGTATAGAGCCGTACCCTGCTCAAGAAAACAGATAGAATCTGATTGGAAAATTTTGTATCAAGTTGAATAGGGGATTTGGTTCCTGTTTTTTGTATCCATCATCGTGAAATCCAGATACAGAACCTTTATCACAATATATGATAAAAGAGATATTCGTGGTTAATGTGAATAGATCCTAAATTCCAGTTATACATTTCATATCAAGTTGAATACCGCAATTCACGTTGTTTAAGTATTAATATATATCTCAATATCGAGATTTTAAAACCATCTGCTTTAATAAAATATTTACTTAATCCTTCCTATCCAGATGTATATTAATAAAAAGTTATTTATTTATATCAGTACTTATCATATTAAATAGGAGATTTGGTTCAAATTTTTCGTATCTGTGATCGTACAAATCGGATATACAGAATTTTTCATACGACTACGCCTATCATAATGAATAAGGAAATCCTATAGTGTTTTAACTCGGTTTTATAATACTATATCTCATTGAATACTGATTCTCCGATGATTGTTATCATGTTCAATACGAAAATCCTGTTTTATTCATGTTAGTATTCTATCGCGTTCGAACCCATTTCCTCAATAAACAAGCATTGTATCTGGTTGAATATTAATTGTCCGACTATTTCTATCACATGTTCAATAAAAAAATTCGGATTTACTTATATAAATATCCTATAATGTTCTAACTCGTTTTTCCGAGCCTATAATATTGTATCCCATTGAATACTGATTGTCCGACGATTGTTATATCATGTTAAATCATGAAATCTAGATTCATTTATGCAAATATCCTATCGCGTCGTAAATCGTTTTCTCGATAAACTATCATTGCATCTCATTGAATACTTACTGATCGTCTGATGACTTCTATCATGTTGAATCCGAAAATCCTGTTTTATTCGTGTTAGTATTGTAAGAAATAGGCTGAGAAAAAATGTCGAACGCGGGACTCGAACCGAGGCCTCGTAGTAGTTCGTATTAGCAAGCCACCGTCTTGTCGTAGAACCAATTTCCTCAATAAACTAGCATTGTATTTGAATGAATATTAATTGTCGGATGATTTTTATCATGTTTAATAAGAAAATCCGGATTTATTAATGTAAATATCCTATAATGTTCTAACTAGTTTTTCCGACCCTATAATACTGTATCTCATTAAATAGTAATTGTCCGACGACTGTTATCATGTTAAATCAGAAAACCAGGATTCATTTATGCAAATATCTTATCGCGTTCTAAATCGTTTTCTCGATAAACTATCATTGCATATCCCATTGAATACTGATCGTCTGATGACTTCTATCATGTTGAATCCAAAAATCCTGTTTCATTCATGTTAGTATTCTATCGCGTCCGTACCCATTTCCTCAACAAACTAGCATTGTATCTGGTTGAATATTAATTGTCCGACGATCTCTATCATGTTGAATAAGAAAATCCGGATTTAATTATGTAAATATCCTATAATGTTCTAACTCGTTTTTCCAACCCAATAATACTATACCTCATTGAATACTGATCGTCTGATGACTTCTATCATGTTGAATCCGAAAATCCTGTTTCATTCATGTTAGTATTCTATCGCATCCGTACCCATTTTCTCAACAAACTAGCATTGTATCTGGTTGAATATTAATTGTCCGACGATTTCTATCATGTTGAATAAGAAAATCCGGATTTAATTATGTAAATA
>NW_017278616.1:0-1216 GCF_001594065.2 Cyphomyrmex costatus | reverse complement strand
GCTGTCGTCTGCTATTTCCGTTGGTGCATAGCATTGAATGATTGTTATATTGCGATTTTTGGCTCGGAAACGAGCGGTTATTAATCGGTCGGAGACTGGATTCCACTCCATTAATGATTTTTTAATTTTAGTGGATATAACTATTCCAACTCCATTAATGTGGGTGGTTGAATTGCCCGAATATATCATGTAGTGATTGTCTGACGTTGTAATGTCCCCGCTGTTCTTCCATCGCACTTCGCTGAGACCTAGGATCTTAATTTTACAGCGTGTCATTTCTTTGCTTAGTTGTGCCAAACGGGATGCCTGCGCCAATGTCCGGATGTTCCAAGTGCCAATTCGTATACCTTTTTGATAGCTAAGGTTCATTTCCGTTGTATCCGTCCGATATCCGAGGCTCGTATTCGTTTCTCGAATCAGCTTGTTTCGGGTTTGCGGGTGATTGGCCCACAGAATCCTATCCAGCCGTCAGAGTTATACTGACTGTCGGTCGGCCGGAGCAACCGGTGATGGCCGTTTTTGTTATTATTTTTATTTAGGAATTCTAGCTGGATTTGAACTCGGGATCTTTGGCATAGGAGGCAAATACTTTGCCAGTGCGCTACGGCCACCACCTGTATAATTTACAGGTACTATAATATCGTCTCCAGTGTTGGAATGTATCTAGGTAAAAGTATCTAGATACAGTATCTAGATACTTTAGCTGTACCTAAGTGCATGACCTAGATCCTTATAGACGGAGATACCTGTACCATAAACAAACCTTTTTTTAAAAAAAGAAAAAAACATACGCCAAGTGCATATAAAAGATACTGAACTTCTTGATCAAAAACAGATATGAGATAAATATAATTGACCAAGTGTATTCTTCATTACGCCAGTCACATAAGACAGACCGAAAGTGACTATAATTGTCAACTGGATTATAGTGAAGAAAAAACTTGGCGTGCCCGGGTCGCATTAATTGTAAACAGTATTCAGTGAAAACATTATTTCAACATAGTATTTGCATTATAAATTAAAATATAAAAATAACAGACATATGTATACAGATATATACGTATAATATACACGTATAATATAGTGATATAATTAGTATCATCATTCACTACCCAAGCAGCAAAATAGGGCGAAATTATATCTATTCGACCTACTGATAGGTTAAAAAATCTGTTTGACCACGCTCAATTTACGTCGAATAGACGTCGAAAGAAGG
>NW_017278615.1:0-462 GCF_001594065.2 Cyphomyrmex costatus | reverse complement strand
AGAAGAAGATTGGTACAGAGAGACTAACTTACATAGAGATTTGGATCATGGAAAAAGGCGTAATAAAATTCTCATGTCAAATAAACTTTTAGTTGTAGTATTACAAAATTTAAAGATAAAATAAAAAATCTAGTGGCAATTATATCATAATATTTGATATAAATTAGTTTCGACTGCAACGAGTACACATTCAATCCTAAGATTTTTAGTTTGAAACGCAAAAAAATTAAATGCTATCTTAAAGTTTTAAACTCACATGTAAAAGTACACACATACGCAAAGTCAGTTTGTCATTTAACAGACTTAAACTATGTTATATATTAGTAATAACAAAAAAATAATAACTTTGAATATTAACTAAAACTACAGGCTATATATATACGGCAACAATTTTAAAAAAATGCGAATATACATATATAAAATTATTATGTATTTCATAATTTTAAAGCTATTATATATTAT
>NW_017278614.1:0-294 GCF_001594065.2 Cyphomyrmex costatus | reverse complement strand
CGAGGTCACTGATTACGAATCCGATCTTATATTTTCATAATTCAAAATGGCGGATCCAAAATGACCGACCGAAATGTAAAAAGTTAGTTGATCGAGATGAAACTGGGCACTCGGGGGTTTTCGGGATCACTGATTACGAATCTGATCTTAGATTTTTAAATTAAAAAACGACTGATTCTATATGGTGGAAGCTAGAAATAAACATTTTAAGAGATTCCGATTAAACCATTCCCGAAAGTGTTCGCGTGAAAGTACAAATGTAGATTTAATTAAAAAACTTCTTGTATCGTCCGA
>NW_017278613.1:0-592 GCF_001594065.2 Cyphomyrmex costatus | reverse complement strand
GACGATCTTTGAGAAGGGTTACACGCCAAATTGGACCACGGAGGTGTTTCGAATCGTCAAAGTCCAGAAAACTAACCCCGTGACGTATCTTCTGGAAGATTATCGCGAAAAACTGGTCGCTGGAGGATTCTACGAGCACGAGTTGCGTCGCGTCGCTAATCCCGACGTGTATCTCGTGGAGAAAGTACTGCGTAAGAAAGGAGACAAGGTGTACGTCAAGTGGCTGGGATTCGATGGATCGCACAATTCATGGATAAATAAAAACGATGTCGTTTAAATTAATTTTTTTTTATTCACATAAAAAAATATATATAAAAGTATAAGAATATCATTGTTACTCTTTATTTATTCCTTCACATACATACATGTAATTATTTTTAACATATATAAGAATTAAGTACTATAAGATACATACATTACGCGAGTACAATAAATGCGAAGTATAAAAATACATTTAAAAACGTATAAAAGAACATATATAAAACTCAATATAAAATATATAAAACTCAATACATTTGGAGACACGGTAGTGTCTCGGCGCTAAGCCAAGCGCGCGATACTGCCGTGCCTCCTTTACGCGAAACTGAGAATT
>NW_017278612.1:0-535 GCF_001594065.2 Cyphomyrmex costatus | reverse complement strand
TCGCACTTGCGGCATTTTAAATTTTTCCCCAGTATTTTGAGGTTAACTACGCGACTTCCTTCGAAAGAATATTTCTTTTCAACTGGGGTTGTGTGCCATTCCTCTTGTTTTTTCTTCATTCCTTTTTGTTTCCTTACATGATTTTTTAGTTATTTCTCCGATATGAACTTTCCTTTCAATCGCTGTTGTTTCTCCATAACGTTCACTCAAAACAATCATTTCCCCGCATCGTCTGTTCATGCGGGGTTGCCACATCTCGAACTGTGAAAAGGCTACGTTTATCAAAATAATACCGTTTTTCTTGAAACTTCTATTATTCCCAAATATTCATGTTTCGAAATAAGCAATATTATTTAAAAACGGGCCCTTTTATTTTAGTGAAAACAATTCCTATCTTCTTTTAAATATAAAAATGAAAAGATATTACTTTGTGTACACTTTACGCTTCTCGTGTAAACAAAAAGAACAAACCTATGGCGAATTCGACAGACTGCACTAGTGCGCACCAGTGCGCACTGAGTGCGAACTTTTTTGG
>NW_017278611.1:0-467 GCF_001594065.2 Cyphomyrmex costatus | reverse complement strand
ATTATACGTAATTATATTATAAATATATGCAATATTACAAGGAAAGCTCATATAGAAGCCTCTTGATAGAACCACAACATGTGTTCAACGATTTTTAACAATATTATAACATTGAGTTAAACTATTGGCTCCTGCACACTGGACGCGGAAACGCTTGCCGCGCGGCAAAATGCGACGCGGTAACCAATCAATTGCCCGCTTCTCCAGAAAAGCATATATATATCTTCTGCCGCGCGGAAAATATGCTACTTTTGCCGCGCGGCAATTATTTTGGCCAATCGGAAACAAGGGTACATGATCGAACAGAAAAATCGGCAAGCGTCCTCGGCAAAAATCATAACCTGTTTTCCAATCATCCAAGAAGAAACGTAAGACATTCTTAAATATAAGAATTAATTAAATAGTGACTTATGTGATCTATTTATAATTATATATATTATTTTAGCTTCTATTTTTCCACCGATCAC
>NW_017278610.1:0-818 GCF_001594065.2 Cyphomyrmex costatus | reverse complement strand
TAACAACAACAACGTTGCACTCTCATCGGTCCCCTACTCTTTAGTAAAATAGTAAATTCCTTTGAATTTCTGGTTTTAATTTCTATCTTTAACTTGACATTTTTAAATCAAATCAAAGATTAGAAAAGTTTTATTATCTCAATTTCACACATGATCCGAAATAAATATTTCTCTATTTAACAAAAAAGTTTTATCTTATTTTTTAGAGTATGTACAACATATGTACATTGATACTTAATTTTTCATTATAAACATGAAGCTCTATAATTATTATTAGTTGTAGTTTCCCATTTGATAATAAAGATTATATTTATTATAAGAGAAGCGTGCTTGCTGATTTCAACACAAATTGTAACAAAGAGATATCAGGCCACTAATGACATCATATAGTTGCGTTAAATTGGGAAGATTCTGCCTACGAAAGGATGTTGCAATAACAGTTGTTTTCAAGAGAAGAATAATTAAGAAAATATTGAGATAATTACCATTATATTACATATTTTTTCAATCCTATCCTTTTCTCTTTAGATTTTTCCTTTCAAGCATCCTTTCGTACAGTAAATATTTCATGAATTTCAGATTTATTGGTAGTTATCTCAATTTCTAATGGAAACAATTTTTATTGCAACATCCTTTCGTTGGCAGAAAATTATAAAAAGCATTTAAGAAAATGTATATAATGCAATAGGAAGTGAAGTCTCACATTTTGATCTTCCCGATTTAACATTACTATCTGACGTCAATGGGTGCATCAAATTTATTGACAGATTTGATATATTGTCATCGTCGACCAGGGGAGTGGTGGGATTAAAATGAAA
>NW_017278609.1:0-438 GCF_001594065.2 Cyphomyrmex costatus | reverse complement strand
GCATTTAAAAGGTTTTTCATTGTTATGCATTCTTTCATGTTTAACTAAATCCGATTTGTTCATGAACTCTTTATCACACTTTTCGCATGTGTGTGTCATCCCTATATCATATATGTATTTAATTTTTTCGTAATTGTTATCATTTTTATGCTGTGCAACCACGTGCACTTTTAAGTCTTGTTTTTGCCTGTAAATGATCGTTAGAATATTTATTATTTTCTACCAGTTAATTTAATCATTGATACTCAAGTGCTACGTAATTACCGTAACTTACGTTCTTCACTTATATTCTCACCTAAATCTTTTCCCACATTTGCATTCAAAAGGTTTTTCATCGTTATGCGTTCTTACATGAACACGTAAATTCGATTTAACCTTAAACTCTTTATCACACTTTTCGCATGTGTGTGTCATCCCTACATTATATATGTCTTTAAT
>NW_017278608.1:133039-133288 GCF_001594065.2 Cyphomyrmex costatus | reverse complement strand
GTCGATATTTCCATTGGTGAAACTTCGTAAATGTACGGGAATTAATTTGTCTTTTATACATGCCCTTATAAAGAAAATTCGAGTTCTAATGTTGATATTAGAATGCATAAGCTTAGTACATCGATTTAGTAACATGCATACATTAGCGCCAAAATATATATTAATAAATTTAAAAAAAGGAAGTTTACAACACATATTAATGCTCGTGTAAATAAAATATATAACACTTTTATAAAATGTGGTTTAAAT
>NW_017278608.1:104165-129554 GCF_001594065.2 Cyphomyrmex costatus | reverse complement strand
TTGTATATTGGCAATTGAATATTTTCTTAGTTGTAAATGATCCCAAGCATGAAAAAAAATTTTTATGACCCCCTACGATTGAATATCTTTTATATATAGCCTTTAAACATTCATTAATTTTTTTAACATTTTTCAATAAATCAGAGTCATCTTTCAAATAAACGGTTGTTATGCCGTTATAAAAATTTTTTTTTGCATTTTTTACAACTTTAGGGTCATATTTAAATGACCTTCACGTAGAATCGATGTAAATATAAACATTCTTAATTTATAGTCATTTAAACAATGATCGTTTTTCATTATATTGTTGAAAATAACAATACTTTTTCAGTTTTCTTAAAATATCTCTATTTCTATGAGGTTTACGCAAAAAATGCTCTGATTCAAAGTTAAAGCTGATAAAATTTCCTATAAAATGACCCTTGATATATATTTTTCTATTTTAAAATGGATGAGATACAGCTGCGCAAAGAAAGAATATTTTTGGTCATTTATTTGACATTGTTTTTATATCAAGTAATTTGTTGCAAAAATGAATATTTAAAAAATTCTGGTGATGTTATGCATTCTGGAGCTCAATCTGCTTTATATTAACTTGCACTTTCCACAATATCAGATTTTTTAAGAGCATATTACTCGAGATATTGTACCTAGAGCGTGCCGTCGCGTGTGGCACTGGAACGTTACGACACAGAAGTAGCCGAAATTCCGGTATTCTGACAACACTGTAATACGACCTCGTGTCTTGTTTTGTCTAACGTACGTTTCTCGTCACTGTATTTCGTGTCAACGATATGACTGAGAAAGAAGTCGAGAATTGTTTTATTTGTGACAATCTGTTGTTAGAAGATGTTGTTGAAGTGAAACAGAGAGAGACATTTCAGAAATCCAATACGAAGAGAAATGATGGAAAAGTGGCATTTTTAAAGAATAAAACGTTTATTTGTAATAAAACAATTTTTTTACACGTATCAGTCAACGCTTTATTTGCCTTCATTTTCAAAAAAAATTTTATTTCGGTAAAATAATCATATCCCGGGAAGTATTGGTCGTAGGAGGTTCTTCAAAAAAAACAATTTGAAGGGTAATAAATTACCTTTCGATCTTATTTGAAGCATTTTTTGTCTATGAACCGCCATCTTAGCGTAATTTGTGCTTCGAGCGCGAAGAAACGTAAGTTGTTCGAAAAGTAACAAAATATCTCAGTTTAAAAAAAATTCTATTTTCAGTTTTATTAGTGCTACAAAGTTGATTAAAAAAAGAAATTGTACAGAATTTTATCAGCTACAATTTTGTATACCACATTAATTTCCATACAATGCATATTTTCAACGTTATTGCCGAAATTCTGAAAAGAATTCGATTTTTTTGATGTTTTTCCAATATGGCGACCGTAGCCATGCTAAATTTTGTACTCAAAACATAAATTAATATTTTGTACATCAAAAGACACCATCTCACCAAATTTCATAAATCCGGAGATTATTGGAATTTACAATGGTAAAAAAATCCCCGGGGACTGGGCTATTGTACGAGTTTCACCACGAGTACATGGTACCTATGTTTAAGGAAAATTGTAAAATTATGTACACCGACACGGACAGTCTCATATATCGCGTCGAATGCGACGACGTGTACGCGGCGATGAAACGCGATATCGCTAGATTCGATACGAGCGACTAACCGACGGACAACGCGTACGATATACCTCTCGCGAATAAGAAGGTACCCGGCCTTATGAAGGATGAAAACAACGGCGCGATAATGACCGAGTTCGTTGGATTCAGAGCGAAGAAGTACGCGTTGCGCGTGGACGGAAAAAAAGACGCACGAAGAAGGCAAAGGGTGTAAAGAGCAGCGTCGTAGCGCGAACGATAACGTTCGACGATTACACCCGATGCTTGAACGAAGAGATGGAAATGACGTGTAGACAGTCGGGTATACGAAGTTACACCAAGTGTATACGGTGTCGGAAAAGAAAATCGCTCTGAGTCCGTACGACGACAAACGGTACGTCGTACCGGACTCGACGGAGACGTTACCGTGGGGACATTGGCGGATACCATTGTAGTAGTATAGTTTGCGATTTTTATACGTGTTTTAGACTTAGCATTTACTTTTACTTTTATACGTAATTTTATACTTTTATATACGTAATATTATACTTTAATTTTATATATGTATTTTATACTTTTACTTATACTTGCACTTATACTCGTACCTATACTTCGACTTTTATATATGTATTGAGTTTTATGTATTAGGTTTTATACTTTTATATATGTTCTTTTATATTGAGTTTTACTTTTACTTATACCTATACTTGTACTTATACCTATACTTATACCTATACTTATACTGTACGTATATATGTATTGAGTTTTAGGTATGTAAGTATGTATTGAGTTTTATGTATTTTATACGTTTTTAAATTGTATTTCTTAATATGTATTTTACTTTTACTTATACCTATACTTATACTTGTACTTATACCTATACTTATACTTATACCTATACTTGTACCTATACTTATACCTATACTTATACTGTACGTATATACAGGATGGGCCATTTTAATCTCCCCACCTGAATTTCTCGAAAACTAAATCCTGTAGACAAAAATGTTTCAAATAAAAATGGAACGGTATCGAGAGGGACACATTTTAGTCACGTTGTGTTTTTTCTAAGTGGAGGAGCTAAAAAGATATGAAGGTCACCTCCACTTTTTTAAATGGAATTATGTAATTTTTTTTAGATAACGTGATTTCTTTAATTATTTTGCATATAAAAGTATTAAGGTAGATATACTAAAAACCAATAGTTTTCGAGATATTTTACACTTCATTTTGATACATATTGACACAAAATGTTAAATAACTCGTAAACTGTTGACTTTTTGATTATCGTACCTTAATACCTTTGTGAACAGAATAATGAGATAAATCAAATGGTGTAAAGAAAACACATAGTTGCTTTAAAAAAAATATGTATACAAAATGGATAATTTTTTAAATACGCAACTATGTGTTTTTTTTATATCACTTGATTTATCTCATTATTCTGTTCACAAAAGTATTAAGGTACGATAATCAAAAAGTCAACAGTTTACGAGTTATTTAACATTTTGTGTCAATATGTATCAAAATAAAGTGTAAAATATCTCGAAAACTATTGGTTTTTTGGTATGTCTACCTTAATACTTTTATATGCAAAATAATTAGAGAAATCACGTTATCTAAAAAAAATTACATAATTCCATTTAAAAAAGTGAAGGTGACCTTCATATCTTTTTAGCGCCTCCACTTAGAAAAAAAACAACGTGACTAAAACGTGTCTCCCTCGATACCGTTCCATTTTTATTTGAAACATTTTTGTCTACAGGATTTAGTTTTCGAGAAATTCAGGTGGGGAGATTAAAATGGCCCATCCTGTATGTATTGAGTTTTAGGTATGTATGTATTGAGTTTTATACACGGGGTGTCCATTAAGTCGCGGACCGGGCTAATAACTTGAAAGAAAAAAAAAATTTCGAAAAATGCCGAAACACCTGAAACGATTTTTCAAAAAATCTATCTTTTGAGGGGGGTTACGACCCCCCACCCCCAATGGGGCACGTGGGGCACTAGGGGGGTCGAAAATCTTAAATGGCAACATAGGTCAAGTGGGGGCTCATTGGAAAGGTCTTTTCGAGACGAATCCAAAACACTACTCATAGAGGGCGTTGCGTTCACTTTTGGCGGGAAAATGCAATTTTGAAGATTTTTTACTCAGAAACATTAAAAAAGTTTAGTGTTTCGATAATCAACGGAACACGTGAAAAACGATTTTTCAAAAAATCCATCTTTTGAGGGGGGTTTCGACCCCCTACCCCCAAGGGGGCACGAGGGGCACGAGGGGGGATGAAAATCTTAAATGGCAACATAGGTTGAGTGGGGGCTTGTTTGAAAGGTATTTTCAAGACGAATTCGAAACACTATTAATAGAGGGCTCGGCTAAGATAGTTAATCTTGCAAATCAAGAAAAAATAAAAATTTCTAAAAAATCCAAAAAACGTGAAACAATTTTTAAAAAATCTATCTTTTGGGGTTTTACCTTGATCGGATGATTTCAATACTTAAATCAATAACAGTTCAAATCAACATAACAATACAAGCTGATTTCTGACCAAAATAATCGTTAACTGCTCGATATCGGATGCTATACTTATGTATTTTCTCTGAAGCAATATCACTTGCGAGAAACGTTTTTCGTGGAGATGTGCGAATTTTACCATGAAATTACTCTGATAGAAATGACTGTAGCGTCCTCTATGCCCAGTAGCCCGGTCATATTAGGGGTCAACCTCGGAATGAAAGATAATAAGCTGTAAATTGGTATAAACCTTTGTTTTGTCGTTGTAAATGTTGTCTCAAAAGTCACAAGTGCTATCGTGTCCGCGTCTTAAGATATTGAAGGTCAAAGGTCATAAAAATCGGTTTTTCGCGAATATCTCGCTTTCTATTGCTTAAATGAGATTTGCACCTATTATAAAAGTTGTAGAGTATAAAATTCTCTACAACTTTTGTTTGAACTTTTTTTTCATACGATCAACCTTTTTTGCGGTAGACCGCGAAGAGTGCGCCGCGTACAGTCATATATGGCCTAATGCAAGGTCAAGCGTGAGTTGCGGTTATCAGTACGTTGTATAAAGTTAATTATTTACTAAAAAATTATAATTATTAAACAATGCCCATTATTTATGTACTAATTATTAATTATTTATATTTAATTAAAATAAGTGACTTAATTATTTATATTTAATTATTTATATTTAACTATTTAACTATAGTATATTATTAATTTTGGAATGTATATTTTAGTTATATTTTAAGTTATTCTTCTTCTTCGTCGTCTTCTTCTTGTTATCCCTCGAAAATGTTCAATTCATTGTCATCATCCTCATTATCGGTCATATTCATCTCCAAACCTTCCAGAATTTCAGGATCGTATGCGCTTTCTTCATCGGGATTACTTGGATGTAGTGAAGCGTTGAGGCAAGCTTGTCCATTGCACTGGCCACAAGCTAAAGAACATAGTATCCCTGATTTTCTGCATCCACAGCGGGAACCACAACCGTTTTTGCAATTGCAAAATATTATATTTAGTAGTTCGGCTGGTGCTGGAGGCAATAACGTTCTTATGGGCTCCAGGATTTCATTTTCAAGCATCCAGCCCCATTCTTGAGGTTCTAAGTCCTTCCCTAACCACGTTTGAATCTGGTAGTAGACACGATTTATATGTTGATGAGCTGCTACACTTGTTGGTGGAAGTGTTGACAATTGTACAGGTTTATTTAGTTTCGTTAATTTGATGAATTGCGTGTAGCGGAAATGATCAATGTTGTCCTCACATTTTGGAGCATTATATAATGCCAACAAGATACGCACTCCATTTTCAAATAATGTTTGTACGGGGGAGTTATAACCGCAACTCACGCTTGACCTTGCATTAGGCCATATATGACTGTACGCGGCGCACTCTTCGCGGTCTACCGCAAAAAAGGTTGATCGTATGAAAAAAAAGTTCAAACAAAAGTTGTAGAGAATTTTATACTCTACAACTTTTATAATAGGTGCAAATCTCATTTAAGCAATAGAAAGCGAGATATTCGCGAAAAACCGATTTTTATGACCTTTGACCTTCAATATCTTAAGACGCGGACACGATAGCACTTGTGACTTTTGAGACAACATTTACAACGACAAAACAAAGGTTTATACCAATTTACAGCTTATTATCTTTCATTCCGAGGTTGACCCCTTTTTTTACCTAATATGACTGGGCTATAGTGTTGTTATGCCTAACGAAAGGAATACAATTATGCCTGGTTTATGCTTCAGGCCTTAATCCCAAAATTAAACC
Source organism: Cyphomyrmex costatus (assembly GCF_001594065.2). Classification (NCBI taxonomy): domain Eukaryota; kingdom Metazoa; phylum Arthropoda; class Insecta; order Hymenoptera; family Formicidae; genus Cyphomyrmex; species Cyphomyrmex costatus. The sequence continues at coordinate 123,653 of NW_017278608.1, read as the reverse complement.
AATAAAGCTGCCAGTTCTAACCGAAATTTGAACTCTATTGGCTGAATTTTAGGATTAAGTCCTTAAGACCGAAGCATAAACCAGCCATTACTGTCGAAATGCTAAGAAATGTGAGATACGAGTTTTCATTGCGGCTTGCTCATTATCAAGCACAGGAGGGCAGATATTTTGAGCATTTATTGTAATTATCGAAACACTAAACTTTTTTAATGTTTCTGAGTAAAAAATCTTCAAAATTGCATTTTCCCGCCAAAAGTGAACGCAGCGCCCTCTATGAGTAGTGTTTTGGATTCGTCTCGAAAAGACCTTTCCAATGAGTCCTCACTCGACCTATGTTGCCATTTAAGATTTTCGACCCCCCTTGTGCCCCACGTGCCCCGTTGGGGGTGGGGGGTCATAACTCCCCTCAAAAGATAGATCTGTACACGCTGTCGTATGAAAGTTTTCTGTACATCGAAGGAAAATTGGCAAAGACCAAAGTGGTACCGAACGCCGACGTGGCACTGGGAAATAATTGCGTCGCTTTCATGTTCGATGAGATTCGCTACGAACTCAACGGCGTGGAGATTGATCGCAACAGAAACGTGGGCGTAACTAGCACGCTCAAAAACTACGTGACGGTGTCATCCGACAAAAGCGTGATTCTGCGAAACGCTGGCTGGGATCCGCAGACTGAGGCTGATGGATACTTTAATTTCTGCGTACCGCTCAACGTACTACTGGGATTCTGCAAGGATTACAGACGTGTGGTGATCAACGCTCGTCACGAGTTGATTCTGATACGAGCGTGCAACGACGTGAATTGTCTGTTGGGAAATTGGACGGTGGAGCCGAAGCTTGAACTGTTCAAGATCCAATGGCGAATGCCGCCCGTGGTATTGAGCGAGATAAATAAGCTGTCGATGCTACGGGCCTTGGAGAGTGGACGATACCTGAGCATGCCTTTTCGCTCGTGGGATCTGTACGAGTACCCGCTTTTACCGAATACGACGAAGCATTCCTGGGCTATGAAAACTGCGACTCAGCTGGAAAAACCGCGATACGTCATCTTTGCTCTGCAAACGGATCGAAAGAAGATGGCCGAGTATACGAGCCGATTCGACGACTGTAAATTGACCAACGTGAAACTCTACTTGAACTCGGAATGTTATCCGTACGACGACTTGAATCTGGATTTCACTAGAAACAAATGGGCGATTCTGTACAACATGTACGCGCGCTTCTGCAAGGACTACTACGGATACGAGTATCTCGAACCGAATCTCACCGTTACGACTTTTCTTACGAAACGGTCCGTTTGTAATCATCGATTGCTCTCGACAGAACGAATCGGTCAAGAGCGCGACCGTGGACGTGCGAATGGAATTTAAGTGCAAGGAGAACGTACCCGCGAATACTACCGCGTACTGTCTCATCATGCACGATCGCGTGGTCGAGTATAACCCGCTGACCAACGTTGTGCGCAAAATCATCTAAGCGCGCGATATAAAAATCTACGATACGTCGACATCGTTCACAGTCTTCTTCATCTCGATGACATGCATGTACCGACGTTCGTGGATCTGCAAGGTTTCATCGTCAACGAGAGATTCATCGTGAAGGAAGTGGCGGTACTGAAACACGGGTACGAACTCACGCACTACATTTTTACGAATCCCGTACCATGGAGATTTTTGACAAGATTCGACAGGTCTTGCGCTTCCTGGTTGATTGCTTATCACCATGGATTGCGATGGACGGACGGGACGACCTCGTACAGCGAGGCGAAACGCCTGATTACGAGTGCTGTACGCGAGGAGGAGGAGGATGCTGTGGTGTACGTCAAGGGACGTGAGAAACGAACATGGCTGCGAGACTTGCTTCTGGACGAACGCGTGCACATCGAGACCCTGGATGCAGTTTACGAAGACATAAAATCTTTAGCCGATATAGATGCCATTGATACTATGCGATGCGGACATCACGCTAACAATTGCGCTTTACAAAATGTATTCAAAATACATAATTGGTGGTTGCAAAGAAATTTTTTTAAATAAAAATTATGTAACGTATTTATCGTGTATTCTCTCTTTTCCTATATATGTACTTAGTACTTAAGTATGTATGTATGTATGTATGTATGTATGTATAAACGCGTAGACAGTATATATATAGACAGTGCGTAAAGCTCTTTTCATTCAATCGTAATCTTACTAGCGTTACGGCATGGACCGAGTAAACGATTATCTGCATCGAAAGTGGACCAAGCTCAAGGGATACCGTCGGTTAGATGACGATCGGTTAGACGACGATCATGAGCCGCTGTGCCCACCGAGCCCCCCACCATCGAAGAAAAATCAAAGATATTGGGAGTTGCCTCCAGAACATATGTCGAAGGATACATTTTCGACAAAAAATCAAAGATATTATTGGGAGTTGCCTCCAGAAAATACGTCGACAGATACATCTTCGACTTATAAGCCGACGTCTTCATCATCGTCAAAAAATAGATACGAACATCCCCGAATTCCCCCCCCTCCCCCACCATTGAGGAAAAAAGCGCGGAAAGCAGGAAACAACACGTCATCAAAAGATAATACATCATAAAAGTATAAACAATAATGTATGTATGTACGTATACACATAGATGAATTCGCGGTAGAAAGAATACATAGAAAGTTGCGATAAAACTTGTCGCGACAGGTTTGCAATTCTCGGAAAGAGAATTTACCCCCTCTCTCTTCGATTTACCCCCCTCTCTTCAATTACAGAAGTATTACAATCAATTTAATACGCTGATGTGATCAGTCTTGCTATATTCGCTTGCTATATTCGAACGGATCAAAAATGTTTCGCTTTGACTCCGCCACAGAGAGCGAACCGAAGAAGGAATCGTAAGTTTTAATAATCTATACTGAACAAAACCTTTTCTTTTTATTCTCCTATAACTTTACTGATCGCGTTATCACGCAGGATCAAGCGTCGCGCGGTGCTCATTCTGAGTCGGCGTTACGACCAGGGGGGTGATTGTGTATCTTAAAACCTAGTGAAAATCATAAAAGTGAGCTCTCACTTGATTGGCTAATTTTCATCATAGTGAGAATGCGATATTTTTCACGTGAGATTGTTCGGCAAGAAATTTCTAGTGAATTGTGCCAAAGTGTGCCTAACCTGCACAGTCGTCAACGCTTAATATCTCGGTTCGTAGGGCAGAGAGACACTTTTTTCTGTCAGATTCTTTCGTTTTATACAAAAAACGCATCGATTGAGTATATTTTAATCAAAATTTAAGAGGAGCGGGTTCTTGTATAAACAAGAATTATATTTACCGTGTGTCTAGTCGAAATTGTTCAAACGAAATTTTGCTTATTTAACGTAATGGACATTTTTATGCTTCTTTGCATGGAGGAAAATGAAAATAATGACAATATTCGTAAAAAAAATTTAAATTTAATTAGAAGACGATTACGGGATACACAAGATCCATTCGATATCCCAAACAGTACATTTCAAAAGTTATATAGGTAAAGTATATACCTAAATAAATTATGCTTTATATGTTATGAATTATAAACATTAATGTGCATAATTATTAATATGTGCAAAACATTAAAAACGTTTGAAAAATGTATATTTAGTGTAGTTTTTAAACGTGTACGCTATTATATGGAATAATACTTGTTTATTATTTCTACCTCTATACTAATTGTAAATAATATCACAATATTATAACTATACATATCTTCATATAAGTATATAATATATACATATATATACGCTCACACATAATGCAATAATACAATGTTTTTATTTGTTTTAGGCTACATAAAACAGCAACTATGATGCAATTTTCTTACTTATTTAATACATTTATATTGTACATAGCAGTCTTATTAATTTATTAATAAAAAGAAATTAATTGTTTATAATTTCATATGTTTATGCTATTAAGGATTCATTACATAATAAATATTACCAAATATGAAAATTACCTTGGCCCATTCTTTACAGAATTTACGTGGTCCGCATGCTGCAGTATTTAACATTATAGATAATTTTTCCCAAAATTCATCCTATAACCATTTAAGCACACACAATATAAAAATACATTTAAAAACAAAGACCATATAAAAGAAAAATATTTATAAAAAAGCACTTGTGAAAATGTAATTAACAGAATAAAAATAATAATTAATATTTATAACATTCTTACAATTTTTCGTTTATTTTCACTATTGTATCGTAAACGTCCTCTGCCGAAATCGGGATATCTTTGCATAAAGGAAAGTAATATTCCTTTTTGTTTCTCGGTTACGTTCATTTTTCCTAAAGCAACGAGAATGACCGACAATTACAGTGGACCATTTTCTCCGAATTGGCTTTATAGATCATAAAAATTTTTCACACGATGAAAGTATACATCAAAATGAATGGGTAACGCTAAATTTGATTACAAAATTGGAGAAAAAAAATAAAAAAGTTCACTTATTCTCACAGCTATCATTTGAGGTTATAATTTATTTATTGTAGAAATTTCGGTAGGTTGTACATACCAAACCCTCGCGCAAAGCGTATGATGTGCACAAATAATCCTAAGCTTGCGAAATTGTTATCTAAACAAAAAGGATAATCGAAAATATTTGTTTGACGCGTAATCGTTTTGCTGGCACAGAGATAAACGATGGTAAACAGAGAATTGTGTGGTACTTCTCGTACTTTCATGCTTTCATGTCACATGAAAAAATACGCGCGATTGGCTATGATCGTAGTGAAAATACGATATCCCTATGCTTACGGGAGCTAAACGTGAAATATATTGCGCATATGAATCAATATGGAGATGTGAATAAGAAATATAACCTCTTTATCTTCGCGGAAATTGACAGAGATATGTAAAAAGGTGTATATTAAAAAATTTTTTGCAAACAATTATTGCGACCTATGACAAAAATGAACATAACCGAGAAACAAAAAGAAATATTACTTTCCTTTATGCAAAGATATCTCGATTTCGGCAGAGGACATTTACGATACAACAGTGAAAATAAACGAAAATTAAATTAAATTAAATTAAATTTAAATTAAATATATAATAATTTTAATAAAATAATAATTTTAATAAAATAATAATAATTTTAATAATAATTTTAATAATAATTTTAATAATAATTTTAATAATAATTTTAATTAAATAATTTTAATAATAATTTTAATTTTAATTTCTTTTGCGAATACTATTGTCATTTTCATCTTCCTCTATGCAAAGAAGCATAAAAATGTCCATTGATATGTCTTAAATAAGATAAATTTCGAACAATTTCGACTGATTTCGACACACTTTGGCACAATTCGACAAGAAATTTCTTGCCGAACAATCTCACGTGAAAAATATCGCATTCTTACTATGATAAAAATTAGCCAATCAAGTGAGAGCTCACTTTTATGATTTTTACTAGGTTTTAAGATACATAATCACCCCCAATTCATATGCGCAATATATTTCACGTTTAGCTCCCGTAAGCATAGGGATATCGTATTTTCACTACGATCATAGTCAATCGCGCGTATTTTTTCATGTGACATGAAAGTACGAGAAGTGAGGAAAGTCGACAAAGATACACAATTGACCCCCTGACCGCCACGGGCTACAAGTTTCTGGAAATTGGAATCAACGTCGGTCCACCATGCTACGTGGAGATCGTTCTGGAAGATCATCACGGACGCGAACTGTCGATGTCTCTCGAAACGTGGAAGGGTCTGTACGAGCAGCGACGGAATATATACAAATTGCTGCGAAACGAGTACAAGGACGATTTTATAAACGTTGGATCGCTAACGATCAGAATCTGCACGCATAACGACGTTACGCTCGTACGACTCGAATCTTCGACCGTACACGTCATGATGATCGAATCAACGCTACGCCGAATGTTCGATCTCGACGGCTGCATCGACGTAACTTTCGAGCGATTAGCCCGACTCGTCGATACCGTCGACGTTAAGTCGCGCTTCGCCAAAGTCGCGCTTAATCAGTCGCGATATACGCGACAGCGTATGTCTTCGACAAACGCCAGCTCGTCGATTGCGTGCTCCTCGCATTGGTTTTTAACGCGTAAGAAATATTTACTATGTGACAAATACTGTGTAACAAAAAAAAATTTGATCAACTTGTAAGAAAATTGATTGTGCAAAACAATATGAATAAATGTTCTCTGTCTATAATATTATACGAGTACTTTCTTTCCCGTTCGTTCTAAAATGTTCCTACGCACGTATCAAACTCTGTTTGATGCATTTGTATCACGCCATATTGATAATGTTGAACTCGGCGCTCGAACATGTCGCGACGTGTCGCGACGTGTCGCCGGTCTTCCTGGAAATTTATCGCGAAAGATAGCGCGTATTAATTTAATACTCGGTATCAAATTACATCGAGGAAGCATTTTTCAGGGTGTTGGCGATCTTTGAAAACGCCCGCGCTGTAGCGATGACGCATGCGCAACACACTACATGTCACGTAATCAATGTCACGTGATCACTGTGGAAGAATTTTTCGGGGAACGGGGGGTACATTGAAAAAGCATTTTTCAGGAGGGGGGACTTGACTTCGTTGATGACGTCATCGCCTACATCGGCTGCATTGCCTCGAAAGGGTGGCGGCAGCTTTTGAAATTTTATACCTAAACAATAACATCTCGGCGGCGGCTTTTGAAAATGTACCCCCGTAAACATCTCGGTGCGCTATCCCGGCGGTTAGGATGAGGGAGGCGGTTCGATAAGGCGGCCCAGCGGTTAGGGTGAGGGGGCGGCGGCGGCACGGGCGAGGAGGCGGCGCGATAAGGCGCGGCTCCCCTCCATAGCCACATACACACACACACGGGCGGGTGCAAGGAGGTGGCCGAAGGCCGCACCCATACCGTCGACAGATGTCTACCCCGACAGTACAATCATAGCAACAGTACAATCGTAGAAGTCGTGTGCCCCTTCGCAGGGGGTTGGGGGAGGTGAAAGTTACTTCGCGTGGAAAGTTTAACGTTTCTAAACAGAAGGAGATGTTAAATAGTGCTTGTTATAATACATATATGGCAGAAATGATACGTTAATATGTATAATTTCTGAGTAATGGTACGTTAATTTTGAAACTTTTTTTGTTAATAACTTTTTAACGGACAGTGACCGCCACCTAAAACCTGCGGGAGGTTACTCAGGGTCATGACCTTGACAACATATGTCAACGTCAAGATCATCGGGGGAGCTCCCCTTTTTTAGATATTTACCACGTCTTTTTACCCAAGATTCACAAGCCTTGCAGTAACTAGATTTTGTAATTATATCAATAACTTTTCCAGTACTCCATCCGATTAAAGACATCAAACTGAACAACGAAGAAAATCCTCGTTTTCTCCAAGATCCATCTCCTGATACTACCAAACCATTGAAGTTTTTTCTAGCACTTTTTTCTTCTATGTTTACTGCCTTCTCCATGCTTATCTTACAAACACTTTGTGTAACTTCAAAAACAATTTTGATGATTTTATCATAATAAGACTAAAATATTGGCCGAGGAAGCTCCATAAAAACACAGAATTAATTATTCCATTTAACTATTCCAAGCAGTCGCATAGGTACGATTATTCTTCTGTTGATTTCGTAGGCTCTATTATTTATAAGAGGGCAATTAGGAATTTCAGTGTTTTGACACTTTTCACAAGAAACGACTATTTTGAAACTAAGTCCGCGTTTACTACTTTCGGTAAATTTGATATCTGAGTCACATACTTTGCACTTCACTACTAAAGAAATTACATTAAAAACTGTCATAAAATTGATAAAACGATATCCTAAAGAAGCATCAATTTCAACATCTTGAGCATCGTCACATAGTTTCAACTTCTTGACAGACGTACCTACACTTTCGGTGGGATCTCCGCTTCATACCGGTTTGCAGGTCGCTTTCTTGACGTAGACGGCTTTTTTGACGAACTTTGTCCGCCTCTTTTACTTTTATGTTCACGATATTTTGACTTGTTACCCATTTTTGTAACAAATTTCAGTAATTCTTACACAAAGTTTACGATAAACCACACGTAGAAAAAGGTTTTTGGTTTCGAATTTGAGTTTAGGCTACTGACACCATCTGTGAGATATTACTTGAACCTTCTAAACTACCAAAAACTCTGACAATACGTGTTATTCAATGGTAAAGCAGTTACGACGGATTAGACGGTCCAAAACCCGAACGCGTAGAAAGCATCCGAAATGGCCTCTGACGCGCCGCGAGGTGCCTCAGCAAATTGCCGTAAACGACCGGTAAGAGAATTTTTATGGCCATGAGACATTTTTTTCTTATTCTAGAGGGTTTAAGGAAAGTTTTAAGCTAATAAAAAAAATCGATCTTTTTGAAGTCGCAAGGTGGTGTTACCCCTTAATCTCTTCTCTATTGTAGCCACAACTGACTTTGGTTATGAAGCATTTTTTAGTAAGTCAGAGGTTGTTGTAAAGAACTCAGAAGGCGATGTGATTGTCCGTGGCGTCAAGAAAGGATATTCGACATATCAAATGCTTAAGGTTGAGAAACCAACTGAAGTTTGCATGGCTCAAAGGGAGGTCTCTGCATCGTGGGAGACATGGCATCGACTTGGACATGCAGGAAAAGACAAGGTTAAAGCTCCAAGGGGTATTGTGCAACTGGAAAAGAAGATTTCTTCTGAGAAACCTGTATTTTTGGAAAGATGACCAAAGGACCATACAAGGAAATCGTTAATAAGGATTTCAAGCCAAGTCCAAAAGTTCACTGCGACCTTAGTGGAAAGGTCTCTATTGAATCGGCAGGCGGTTGCAAATATTTTGCTGTCTTTGTTGACGAGAGCTCAGGCGCTACAAGAAAGTTGTTATACTAAAGAAGAAGAAGGAACTTGTCGAAGAATTCAAGAAAGTGATTCAGGAAGTCAAAGAAGAGACGGGTCATCCGATTGAGATTTTGCTGACCTATCAAGGCACTAAATTCACTGGTACATTATTTCAGGATCTCCTGAAGGAACACAAAATCAAGCATGAGATGAGTGTTGAGTATACACCACCGTCAAACGGCATGGCCGAACGTGCTATACGATCTCTTACTGAAAAGACTTGATCTCTGTTTGCAGATGCAAACCTACCAAAGTCGATATGGGCCGAGTGTGTCTCGACGGTTTGTTATCTGTCGAACCTCGTCGCCACTCGTGATCTAAAAAAGACATCATACGAACTCTGGCATGGAAAGGAGCCACCCATTGAGCATCTGCGTGCATTCGGTTGTGACGTTTTTGTGCACGTCCCAAAACAGAAGCGAGATAAGTTCGACAAGAAAGCTTGGAAAGAACAGCTGATAGGCTATGGACTGAGCACGAAGCTGTATCGAGTTTACTTTCAGGATCTTCAAGATGTTCGCATCACGCGTGATGTAAAATTCAATGAAGAAAAACAAAATTCTTTTTATGTAGAGGACGAGATGAAATCATCACCCATCGATGATAGAACTTATAAAAACAAAGAAAATGAGATCACTGAAGTATTTACTCATCCGAAGTCAACAAACGTACGTGAGCCCAGTGGACCTTTAACTATGAAGCTCCGAAGTCATAGCACCGTCATTGACGATGCTCCTGACGAGAAGCTGCAAGGAGGGCACGAAGTTTTGATGGCTTTAGTCACGGAAGAACCCAAAACAGCAAAGGAGGCTCTTGAGGGTAAGGACTCGGTCGGATGGCAACAGGCTATGCAAGATGAACACGACTCCTTCGTAAAGAATGACGTGGTCGAGACATGTGTCTTGCCATCAGGGAAGAACGCTATAAACTCAGGCTATTGAAGATCGAAAGAGATCCAAATGGTGAAATTAATAAGCTGAAGGCCAGAATCGTTTGTCGTGGATACAATAAAAAATATGGAATTGATTTTACTGAGACGTTCGCACCCGTGGTTCGTATGGATTCAATTAGAATATTGTTAGCTATTGCAGCTCATGAGAAATTGGTGCTAAAGCAATGCGATGTGAAGTCTGCATTTCTCTACGGGGATATCGAGGAAATTTATGTTAACCTCCGGATGTAGTAGATATCGATGACAACAAGGTTTGGAAATTGAAGAAGTCACTATATGGTCTGAAGCAGTCACTTCGAAATTGGAATAAGAAGTTCAACGACTTTGTCACAACCTTTGGTTTGATTTGTTCTATGGCTAACCCTTGCATATACTATGGAAACGGCCAGAAAAGGGCGTTTGTTGTTGGCAGTATATGTAAACGGCATCCTAGTTGCTGGGCAACAAGAAAAGTGGTAACTGAGCTGCTAGACTTCATGAAAACAGCATTCGAAATCAAGGTCGAAGAACCAACCTGTTTCTTAGGTTTTGAACTCGATGTTGACAGGAAATCAGGACGTATTCGCGTAAATCAACAAGGATATATTCTCAACATGCTCACTCGGTTTGGCATGACAAATTGTAACAAAGCTCTCACTCCAGGAGAAGTTCAAATGAAGAAACATCAACAAACTATAAATGGGGCATTCCACATGAACTCAACCAGCCTGAAAATAGGAAAGTTTTCCAATCACTTTAAAATTTTTATAATCAATAGTCCTACCAACAACAAAGTTTCTGTTAAAATTTTGTTGAGCTAGTGCAACGGGTTGCCAAGTTACAGAGGCTTGAATTTTGTCTACTCCAACCATCACATGTACTTTGTAAGATACATAACTTGTCTTACAATATTTCGATTTGAACAAACAAGTAGTGATTTAGAAAGCTTTTTTCACGTACTTTCATAATAAAGTAAGTATTATTTTAAAAACTTGTAAAATTGGTGTTATTTTTCAAAATTAATCTTAAATGTCTATTTTTCTCAAAGATGGGTATCTTCGATTCGAATGGAAAAAATTTAGAAAAAAAGAAGGATTCTTTCCTAACAAAAAAGTCTCTAAGTTCCAAGATGGTGAATCCAGTAGTTTTTGAGATACAGACAGATTTATGACTGGATGGACGGAACGCGCTTCATGCCGAGTCGCGCCATATTGCCTTGCGTCCGCTAGGCGCGCCGAGAGACCCGAACGGTCCGTCCATCCGCTCATAAATCTGTCTATATCTCAAAAACTACTGGATTCACCATCTTGGAACTTAGAGACTTTTTTGTTAGGAAAGAATCCTTCTTTTTTTTTTTAATTTTTTCCATTCGAATCGAAGATACCCATCTTTGAGAAGAATAGACATTTAAGATTAATTTTGAAAAATAACGCCAATTTTACACGTTTTTTTAAATATTACTTACTTTATTATGAAAGTACGTGAAAAAAGCTTTCGAAATCACTACTTGTTTGTTCAAATCGGAATATTGTAAGACAAGTTATGTATCTTACAAAGTACATGTGATGGTTGGAGTGGACAAAATTCATGCCCCTGTAACTTGGCAACCCGTTGCACTAGCTCAACAAAATTTTAATAGAAACTTTGTTGTTGGTAGGACTATTGATTATAAAAATTTTTAAGTGATTGGAAAACTTTCCTATTTTCAGGCTGGTTGAGTTCATGTGGAATGCCCCAAATGAGACATCAGGAGTTCCATTCCCATATCGCACGGCTATTGGATGTCTACTATATGCAGCGACGCATACGAGACTGGATATTTCGTTTCAGGTTAACCATGTTGCTCGTGCTATTGAGGCACCGACACCGTATAATGTGAAGGAAGTTAAGCGAATTCTCCGTTACCTAAAAGGTACAGTGGCAGTAGGAATTCAGTTTGGTGGAGGTAAAAATGAGGTTGTTGAATATTGTGATTCCGACTACGCTGGATGTCCGAACACTGCTAAATATACCTATGGACATGTGTTGTATTGAATGGTGGACCAATATCATGGGAATCACGGAAGAGTATGATACTATCGTTGCTGACTCTACAACTGTCGCTGAACTGCAGGCTGCTTATGAAGCATCAAAACAGGCTATATGGATCAGAGATCTCATGAAGAAGCTCATGACGTCTCTCAAAGGTCCGACATTGCTCTATTGCGACAATGAAGCAGCTGTTAAACTGTCAAAATCCAAAGAAATCAAGAAGAAAACCAAGCATGTCAATGTTCGCTTTAATTTTCTACGTCAGGCTGTTGGAGACAATAACGTGGAAGTGAAACATATTGCTGGCATAGAGAATCCTGCTGACATACTGACGAAGCCGTTATCCTACGCAAAACTACTCCACTGCTGCAACCTTCTTAATGTCGAGTGAGACTACGACAAGAGGGGGTGTTGACGTTAGTCTCACTTATCGTATGTCGCTCCTTTTATTTTCCCATTTCGTTAGATATCTAAGTGTTGTTATCTATTATCTGACAGATGGCGTGCGCGCTCTTTCTATTCTTTCCTCACTAGTAAATTTCCTTTTTGTTGTATTGTGTGTCACTTGAATAAACGCCTTTAAACGATACACACGTTTTGTTTTATCTTTCGCTCTGCTACGCATAAGAAAAATCCCAATATATTTGTAAAACCAAAAACAATTTCCGACATCGGTAATGGTTATTCGCAACCGAAAACAATTTTAATTATTTATTATATGCAGGGAACGGAAAGTTACTTTTTAAAAGTAACTAGTTACAATTACTCGTTACCGAGTAAAAAATGTAACTAGTTACAGTTACAGTTATCGTTTTTTAAAAGTAACTCGTTACAGTTAACGTTACTTGAAAAATAACTTTTCGTTACTTTTCCGTTACTTTTTTAAAATCAATTTAAAAATGTACTTTTGCATTTTTCTTTTTATATGTAATACTGACAAATATATAATTTTATTTAAAAAAAAAACAATGTAGTATGGCTCAAATAATAAATTAAATAAAAGTAAAATGAGAAGGGTTACGAGCCAAAAATGAAACAGTTTATTTCTGATAAGAACGACGATGACAATGTAATTAAATGTATAAATATTTATTAGATTTAGAACAATAACATGGATAAAACAAGATAAAAACAAACGACGTTTCGACACTTATTGTCATCGTCTTTTAAACTGTTTCGCTTTTGGGTTCGTAGCCCTACTCATTTTACTATTATTTAATTTACTTTTTAATTTTTTTTAAACACAATTTTGTAATTCTAAAACCTGTAAAATATGCAGCAAACTGAAATATTTGTATGTCCTATGTATTACATAGAAGATAGAAGTGTAAAATAATTACTGAATCATGACAGCCGAATGTCTAAGGACTTTCAAGTCTTATTGATAAGCGCTATAAATAGTATGTATCCAATCGAACCGTGTTCAATCGTGTGCAAAGTAACGACAAAAGTAACTGTAAATTTCGTTACCGTTACCCAAAAAATGTAACTCGTTACCGTTACAGTTACCAAAAAAAGAAAGTAACGCAGTTACCAGTAAAGTTACTAAAAAAGTAACTTGTAACTGTAACTTCGTTACAAGTAACGAGTTACTTCCATTCCCTGTATAATGATTATTTGCAACAAAAATTGTTTGAAAAAAATATTATTCTGCTATAACTTATTTTTATTTTGTTTATAACAGTTAAAGTTTTTGTATATACTAATATCAATTCTATTATATTATATACATAAGATATAAATTATAAAAATTATTTGTTTCAATGATAACAATTTTAAGCAATAACAATATTTTTCATAAACAACATATCAATAATCATTACAATTTGATATTAATGCAGGACATTACATTTTTCTTACGCAACCATTTCAATTTCAGATAGTGAACACTAAGGAAGAATGTTTCAGCAAAAATTACTCTTGGCAGAATAGTAAGATTACTTTTGATCATGTTGGCATCGCATACCTAGCTTTGTTTCAAGTGGCAACTTTCGAGGGTTGGATGGAGGTAATGGAAGATGCTGTAGATGCAAGAGGAGTAGATTTGCAACCACAAAGAGAAGCAAATTTATATGCCTACCTCTACTTCGTCATATTCATCGTATGTGGTTCATTCTTCACACTCAATCTTTTTATTGGAGTGATCATAGATAATTTCAACATGCTAAAGAAAAAGGTAAATATGAATCTGGTGAAATCCATGATGAAATCATAATTTTTTAAATATTACAGGTAACTTTTACCAACTCCAATTAATTTAATCGACTGATTAATCCATTGAAATTGGATAATCGCATCTGTCTTCAAACGAAATGACAATTTGATCCATTTCAATGGACTAATCGACTAATTAAATTAAGTTGGTAAAAGTTACCTTGCACACTCTAATGCGCGTGGGAGATTGTTCGCTTCAATTTAATGTATGATACAAGAATAATTATTGTATTTGCATCGTATAATCACAAAATAAATTATAGATTTCAAATAAACTCGGAAAGAAAAGAGCACTAGGAGTTAAGCGCAGATAAATTTACGCAAACGCTGATATACATATATCAAGCAAAACGTATTAATTACAATAATTGTGCTTACATGTTCCGGCTCATTTTTTAGCCTTCTTCAGAGACAATGTAAATTACATAAATAAATTATAATTTAAAAATAACATAAAGGATCAAAAGATGTTTAACAATGAGCTCCACCACCGAGAAATAAAATCTGATGTCAATTTCATTTTACAGAACACACATATATATAACTAATTAAAAAAGAAGATAAAGAAATAATAGAGAAAATTGAAATTCTGGGGAAAAAACTTTAATTTCTCTCTCCCAGAGTTTCCCGGAAAAATAATTTCGAAAATAGATTTATATCGTAATTACAATTATTCACGAAAAACGAAAGTAGAGCATTTAATCACACGCAAGGTAATAATAACGAATATGTCTTATAAGTTAAAAAATTAATTCGTTACATAATACACAAATTCATTATTTGCTCAACCAAACGTTTCGGCCTTCAATATGTGCCATCATCAGTGGTATTACAATTCAAAAGTTATTAAAGTATATGATTAAAACTATTATAATAATTACATTTATAATAACAAGAATAATCAGGCTAATGAGAGCTATTCCGCGGTTATTGGTGCGACCATATATAAGATATGTTAGAGTGTGAATATTATATACCACGTAAGTAGTTCCCCCCCCATTGCGCGCCGAACATCCGTCGAACTTAAAACGCAAATCTATTAACTACCGTAGTAATATCACAAATTTTTGATGCTTATAGCATCTAACAAGATCTTAATAATATGTTTAAAGACATATTAAAATCTTAAATTAAATATTAAAGAAAGAAATAAATTACATTTGTCATTGTCATAAATTAAAAACAAATGTACGTGTTGTTTTGTTGTCAATTAATTGTAACATTCGATCCGAATTATAATATCAAGATTCAATCTTGTTTCTTATAATAATAATACGAGATAATCAACTAACGAAAGTGTTAATCTAATTGTGTTGCGATTGATTCTTGTGTGCCAATTAATAGATTTCCTTATTTATGCTCCTCATGGATGAACGAGTTATAGTTTCCAAACTGAATATAATTCAAATGAATTGAAGATTTGAAGGACTCTTTTATTTAATAATAATTAACACGTTAAATTGGGCGAATAAGAGTCAAATTACAATTTGAAATATTGCGAAGAATATCACTACGTCGACTCGTCATCAGAGGTCTATCGATATTCGCAAATTCTCGCAAGTGCTAAAACACGCGTATATCTCTTTATATAGAATCTCGATTTAATAACTTACCCAAGGCGTATAAGGTAGGCTTTCACTACAATGCCTTACTGATGAGTCCAGTAGTGGAAGCCGGGACGAAACGCCAAAAATTACGTGATATCCTTCGCAATATATAATATTAGAATAAATTATCAGATTTAGATTTCTTACAAATACAATCGCACGCAATAATACTTCGGAGATTTTCATTTTATGTATGCTCGCTCAGATGATTGGTGTCAATTATATAAAGTAACAAGAGATAATATTGTAGGAGTGGGAAACTAAGACGATTGGTTAGAGCAATTTGTGAGGGAAGAATAAATCTCTGGAAGTTTTTCGGTATCTCTCTGTTTATTTAATCCTTTTGAAACAAATTAACAATCATAAAAAACAGGCAATAAAGAATCGAACGCTGTTGACAGTGCGAAAAAATTTAATTAATCTTACAATTAACTTGAAGATTATCCGTCGAACGTTTCGGTCTGTAATTTAGACCATCTTCAGCGACAATATAAAAATAATACAAAACTTCATTTACTTCGAGTTAGAATGCATATCGTAGAAACAAATATTGTTGGATGACAAAATGTTCTTGTGTACCAACTGGAGATAAATTCATCGTTGATAATGGATATGAAATTGTGTAATAAAATTTCAATGTCTTGGAAAAATATCTGTGAAAAAGCCATTGCCATAAAAAATATATTAAAAGTATCAAATTATTAATTTCCTCTATTTAAGATTATCCAGAACAATTACTAAAGAAAAAATTTTTAATACTGTTATGTCGTCCCGGTCTATACTAAAATAAATATTAAAGACAGGAATTCGAAACGGCTTTTGGTAGGATAGATCTTTATTTATTGGAGTTGATCGGGATTCACCATCCTCTGGCGTACCTGCGAAACAACAATCACGGTCGATTGCACACTGGTGTACGGCCTATCTCCTGTTTCGATTAGGTATCTGCGAAAATCGTGTAATAGGTGGCTACATGTACCACACGCTGATATTGGATTGCTACGCGGAAATAAACTGTTACACAGATGGCAACGGTCGGATTCGTCGAAAGCTCCTATATGAATATAATGGCGTGAAATACTCGTATATTGGCTGCGATCATAAGGAGACTTGTCCGCGTAACATACAGCACAAATACTAATGTTACTTTGCTGATATTGATAGCTTACAGCTGTACAATAGAGAGCGGTATTGAGCCACGCCTGATACGGGACGCTTATATTATCCCGGAGGATGTTATGATGTATCGGGTTGAGTGGCGGACTCATAAGTTAAGAGAAATGATTTACTTTATAAAACCGTGATTATGTGAGGTACAATCGCGTCGTAGAGGAAAAGCTAAGATCTGTTTTGGAATCGTAGATTTAACCTAAATATATACGTTTCGTGATTAATATTAGAGTTCGATTGTAATATTGCGCGGTCGGTCCGAACGCGTAATGTAAATACTTAGAGTACGTGACTCGAGAGCGGTCAGCGGTCTGTTAGACAATGCTGTTGTCTAATGAATCTGATCAAAGCGTAACGCAATTAGATTTGGTATGATTCTTACCGAAATAGTAGAGGCAATGCTGTCACCAATTTGTTATGTTACCTGTGGTTCCTTGTTCCGTCTAAGGCTCTTTGAATGGAAGGCTTCAGTTGTTCTGACTCGTGAATTGCGATTCTGCAATGTCGGTCTTTCGTCTTGCGAATGAGTTATGCCGCAGTGGTTGTTTTATAAGTTTTATTATAATATAAAAGCAATTTAATAATAACTGAATATATAATTGATATTCGCGGTTTAAAGTTATACGCAAAATATACACTATGAATTAGGATTAAAATTAAAAATATGAGTTAGGATATGGATTAGAATATGGATTAGAATAAAATTAAAAGTAACGGGTATGGAAATAGAACTTGAACTAGAGTTAGTGGATATGGAATTGGAATCTGAGAGGAAGACTTCTTCCGAAAATCAAAATCTCTCTCTGAGCTCTACGCGCTCTTGTGCCCTTTTTAAGGCTTGGGTCCCTACCAGGATGTGTCCAGGAGTAGGGCGTTCATGAGTGGGGGTCATCTTGGTGGTGGTAAAGTTAAGATTAATATGTAGGTAATGAAGGTGTCGGTAAGGAAGGTGTCGGTAATGAGGATGTTGGTAATAAGAATATGTTGGTAAGGCATGATGGTAAGTAGAGTAAGAATGGTAATAGGAAGAGTTACAATTAGTCTCTTAATGTTATACTTATGTCTAAACGCACATAACGCATATACAATAAGGAAAAAGAAAAATAAGAAATATACGGACGGGAGGGACGTAACAATACACTCATCTCTGTAGGTAGACAAAAACATTATTTCACAATTAAATTCATAATTTAATCATATTGGAAAGTCAGAATACAACATATCGGTATGTGTCCGTATTCAACAGTAAGAAACGATAGAATGAGGAACCGTGTTAAATTAAACGATAACAAAGGAGAGGCTTAGGTCAAATTATTGTTTGTCAATTTATCTAAAATATCAGCATATGACCGATCAAGGCCTTCGGTGTCAGTTTTTAAATTCAGACCATTATTTTGCGATTTAATATAAAACATTTCAGAAATCAAACGTTTATGATAAAAATTTTCACAATCCATAATTTTCATACTTTTCCAATCAAAATCATGATTATGCTGCAACCTATGATCGGTAATAACAGATCTGGAGGATGTATTTTTCCGTATATGACTGCGATGTTCATTTACTCTCGTTTTTAACATTCTCTTAGTCTGACCAACATATGTAGCATCACAGTCATTACATTGAATGTTATATACAATATTCTTTTTCATTATATGAGCCGTTCGCTATAAAAGAACCACTTAAGTCGAAAAAAGTTTATTTTATGTGTTTAATCGCAATTTTTTAACATCCTTTTTGCATGGAAACCTGAAAAAACACGAAAACTTGAAAAAATGATTTTTATTCCCTGATGTATAGCCAATTAAAATAAAATATTCATTTTTATTAACAATTTTAATAAAAAATCATAATTTGTGAACATGTGGAGAAAAAAATCCGAAAAAAATCAAGTAAGTGTACTGAGATGTATACCGTAGCCAAAAAAATATCTATCAAAATTAAAAATAATGGGGCGTTTCTATTGCTAAAACTATGATGTTTTTAGCTGTAAAACTGCTACAAATTTTGTCGATCGCCGAAAAAACCACTTAAGTCATTTTTAAATAATTAAAGATATTGAAACAAAAATAGCAACTTAATATTTTTTCTATGCTAATAGCTTACTACAAGACAGTTATATTTCTGTAGAAAATAATGAAAAAATTCAGTTGCTAATATTTAATAAGATATGCAACTGAACAGAAAAAATAAACTTAAATCGACTTAAGTGGTTCTTATAGCGAACGGCTCATATGTGGAAGGGGGTTTTTCTGTACTTTAATAAAATTATTTAATTTATTAATACTAAAGAATGCAATTCTGTGATTTATCACATCGTTATCGTTATGGAGCGTTTGAAAATACGGTGGGTCCTTATTTTATTCTAATCTAATCTTATTATTCATTATTTATAAGTAATACTTTTCGTACTTCAAGTGTCGAAAAAATTACTCCGTACAAGCTTCGACATTACTTCTGAGTGAACAACGAGAAACTTATCAGTCTTTTGAGAGCAGGCCGCCATGTTCTTTTTCCGAGTCATTAACAGATTGGTACTCTGGAATTACAAGCAATTATTTTTCATTGCACAGGCTAGTATAAATTAAATAAATTTCAAATCCAATCTCAATAACCGACTTTTATATTTTGTGCACTAAGAATAACA
>NW_017278608.1:103708-103949 GCF_001594065.2 Cyphomyrmex costatus | reverse complement strand
AGTTTTCAAAGGTTTAAATTTGTTGGGTTTTTTAATTTGCGAGGATCTATTTTTGAACATGGTTTGACCTTTTCATTTTAATGATATGTTAGGATTAATAATATATCAGTTACTTTTCGTGGCTGATATATTATTATTAGATAACCGTTTAAAGTTTTAAAGGTTTAAATCTTTGATATATTGTAGACGTATATATTTTAATATTATATATAATTTTTTTAAACATTATTAAAATAAAAAT
>NW_017278608.1:102501-103013 GCF_001594065.2 Cyphomyrmex costatus | reverse complement strand
TCCCATGACAGTCGAATGGCATTGTTTTTTTCCGTGATGCGATGTGATGAGGGGGACAGCGAAAGCTACACATAAACAACGCGTGCAATCGAAATGCCCCATTACAGTCGAATGGTATTGTTCTGTGCGCGGAGCGGTGAGGTGAGGAGAACAGCGAAAGCTAGACGAAGGCGATTCGAAAATCAGCTGAAAGTTGCATTTGCCCAACCCTCCCCACCTCATCTCACCGCGTGCAGTCCAAATGCTCCACGATGATCGAATGGCATTGTTCTACGCGCGGAGCGGTGAGGTGAGGGGGATAGCGAAAACTACACGTAAACTATTCGAAAATCAACCGAAAATTGCACTGTCCCCATCACCACACCGCACCGTGTACATTCGAAACACCATGACAGTCGAATGGCATTGTTCTACGCGCGGAGCGGTGAGGTGAGGGGGATATCGAAAGCGGGGCGGAGGCGTATTAATTAACGCGTCGACTTTGGACAACATATTTTTATTTATTTATTAAC
>NW_017278608.1:95978-99292 GCF_001594065.2 Cyphomyrmex costatus | reverse complement strand
ATACATATGTACAGCGGAAAGCGGAGGCGATGGCAACTTTAATAATTAATAATCAGTTACTTTTCGTGGTAATATATTACAATTTAACTCGTGACAGTACTACGACAGTTTTTTTAAATATATGTCATATCGGTCAGCAATCGGTGTAGTATTTAAAATAATAATTTTATCATTCAGTTCATATGAGAATGTACGCTTTAGAGATATATTACTTCTATTTCTAAATATTTAATGAGGGGTACAGCGGAAAGCGGCGGCGATTTGAAAATCAGACGAAAGACACACACTTTACGTATGTTCACTTTGTACTGCCGACTTTAATAATTAATAATCAGTTACTTTTCGTGATAATATATTATTACAATTTGACTCGTAATAGTACTGCGATAGTTTTAAATATACGTCATATCGGTCAGCAGTCGGTAGTATTTAAAATAATAGTTTTATTTAATATGTATGTTAAAAAGTTGTAACGAAATACGGCGCAAAAGAAGGGTGGTGAGGGTGGGAGGAGGAGGAGGAGGAGGGGAAAGGGCGAGTTGAGGAGGTCCTGTGGGCCGAAGATGGTGGAGGTGCTAGTGAAAGGTGAGAGAAGATGTTAAAAAATTGAAATAACGAAAGAATGCTAATACAGCGAAAGAGAGGGGTGGCGGGAGTGGGTGGTGGGGGGAGGGGGAGGGGCGAGTGGAGGAGGTTTGGTGGGCCAAAGATGGTGGAGGTGTGAGTGAAAGGTGAGAAAGGATGTTGAAAAGTTTAAAAAGTTTAAAAATGCGGGCAGAGAAGAAGGAGAAGAAGGAGACGTTTCTTAATTTTTCATTAAAATCACCACTTTTCGACCGCTTATATCTCCAGAACGGCTTGACCGATTTAAAATTCTTTTGGCTCAAATTACTCGTGGTGATGCCACCTTTCAGGACATATAACGTTTGGTTCAAAATTTTTTATATTTTAATAGTTATGCACCTCCCAAAAATGTACTTTGATGGCTCGGGATAAGAGACTTGTAACGTCTCACAGTTTTTGAACATGTCCGGAGACGCTACCGCGTCTCCTGATAAGGAACAAGATTGAATCTTCATATTACAATTCGGATCGAATGTTACAATGTAATTGACAACAAAACAACACGTACAATCGTTTTTAATTTATGACAATGACAAATGTAATTGTTATAATAGTTTTAATCATATACTTTAATAACTTTTGAATTGTAATACCACTGATGATGGCCATATTGAAGGCTGAAACGTTTAGTTTAGCAAATAATGAATTTGTGTATTATGTAACGAATTAATTTTTTAAATTATAAGACATATTCGCTATTACT
This sequence comes from Cyphomyrmex costatus, assembly GCF_001594065.2. NCBI lineage: Eukaryota > Metazoa > Arthropoda > Insecta > Hymenoptera > Formicidae > Cyphomyrmex > Cyphomyrmex costatus. The sequence goes on along the minus strand of NW_017278608.1, from coordinate 97,965 downwards.
ATCTTGCGTGTGGTTAAATGCTCTACTTTCGTTTTTCGTTTATTTTGAAACCACGTATAAAACCTTGTACAATTCTTCAATTTGGAGTGAGGAGGTGGTGCTCACTATGTTCACAACGATATCGTATCGTAAACATTCTCAAAACCGGTCTTCAGAATAATTTAGGCCAGTTAGTCTCAAACACAATGAGTCACTTCAAATTGTTTGACAGTATTAAATTTAAATTATCAAAAATACAATTACAAATGCTAAGACGCAGCTACTGTGCACAAGCGAGACTGACTCGACAGACGTGACAGACAACAACGCTATTTAAAACTTGTCTATGATCGGGAAGTAGACCTTGGGCCCCTCCACGTCCGTTTATAAATTAAATTCGTGTACTTGTCTCCTGATGGATATCATTTCCGAAATCAGTCTTTTTCCATAGTGTGATTCCTCATCCAATATTCTGACGTCATCCTAATCAAATTCATGGTCCTCATGCAGCCGGTTGTCAGTTATGACGCTGTGGTGAACGTGTTCCATCTAATATGATCTTTATGTTCAGCAATTCTCGACTTTAGTTGTCTACACGTTTGTCCCACATAACTTGCATCGCAATTCTTACAAGAAATTTTGTAAAACAACTTCTGACTTCTTTTCACGAGGCAAAGGGTCTTTAAGCAGTCTAATAAATTCATGCAATTTGTTACTACTGTAATATGACACCCTTAAATGACTACTGTTCAATTTGTTGAACTTCTCAGTAATATCTCTCTCGTAAGGTACGTTGAATCATGAGGGTCGCACTACATTTCGACTATCCTCCTCAACAACTTTCCTTTTACTTCGAGCCGTAGTAATATTCCTCAAGCGATTGTTAATATTTTCAAATATAAAATTTAGTGGATAATTATTCCCTAATAACACCTTAATTATGAAACAAAAGTTGTCAACATGAAATTTTGGATTCGAAAGTAAAATCACTCTGTTAACTAACCCCATTACCACAATATATACTGTAGCGCAACTCTCTGTCGGCACCTTTGATGTTAGTGAAGCCTAAAATGGAGTGCGCATGCGTGAAATGGGTAAGTTGCCCAGTAACGCCGTCTACACTTCTATCTCACTTGCTCTAGTTCCTCTTTCTCTGTTTCTTTCTAGCTGCCTAGGTTATTTGTATGAACAGCAAATTAAATGTACAAAAACTAAAAGAAATAGATTTATGATTGTAATGCGTTGCAAAATAAAAAAAATAAAAATAAGAAAATATAAAATTATATAAATATTGTATAAATATTATACTGTAAAAATATTTTAATTAAAGATCGGCACACGATGCTTGTTTTTCTGCTAAATTGCTTGAGTTTTCTGAAAATTATTAGGATTGTACCACACAGAATTAATGCAGATTTTCTAGCTAAAACGTAAGTAATTAACAGAAAAACATAAGCATCATTTTCCGCAGGTTTCAAATATTAATATATATATATGTAAACAATAAAATTTACTGTTATTTATATTATTACAGATTACGTAATAAGAAAACAGTACTATATCTTTTGAAAACATTATAAACGTGGAAATGGCATTGTAAGAGTCAAACGAAAAGAAAATTAACAACAAATTAATACATATATTCTAAAATGAACTTATAAAATTTACATAAATGTAACGATTAAAAAAACAGATGTTAATTACATTACTAGTTTCGACCAACAAATCTGGTCCTCTTCAGATGAAACACTTTACGTTGAAATGTACATAATTATGGACAAACATCAATACAAAAGAAAATCTTGTGCATAGTTAAATATATAACTGAAAACAATAAATGAACATATATTAATTAAAAGATTGTAATCTTAAATTCTAGGAATGAAAATTAACGATGCGCAAAACATACCAAAAAATTTGCAAATCTATGCGTGAAAATATTAGTTGGTCCGTGTATCCATATATTTACAAAAATAGTCATAATGATAATTGTCACACAATAAAAAAA
>NW_017278608.1:95474-95941 GCF_001594065.2 Cyphomyrmex costatus | reverse complement strand
TTATACTCCAATCTGTGATCAGTTATTACCGATCTGGTAGAACTATTATAATTTATATGATTACGGTGTTCTTTAATTCTTGTTTTTAATTGTCTGCTGGTTTGCCTCACATAAGAAGCATCGCAATCGTTACACTGAATTTTATAAACGACGTTACTTTTAGATGTCTGGAGACGTGAGTCCTTTTGCACCTTAATGCATTTTTTCATTTTGTTCGGACTACGAAAAGAAACTCTGACAACACTCCTATCAAATCTCTTAAATTTCTCCGCGTGGATCGGAATGAAAGGCACCGTAAGCCAAGATGGACATGCATTAATATTATTATCAATCTGTGTACGAGCGTGATCTTTATGATTCTTTAATAGATGCTTTATTCTGAGGTTGACAGAATCAAAGATAAAATCCAAAGGATAATCATTATCCAGTAAAATGTCAATGATAAGAGTTAGATTTCTTTTATGAAA
>NW_017278608.1:78862-93822 GCF_001594065.2 Cyphomyrmex costatus | reverse complement strand
TGGTCGAAACTAGTAATGTAATTAACATCTGTTTTTTTAATCGTTACATTTATGTAAATTTTATAAGTTCATTTTAGAATATATGTATTAATTTGTTGTTAATTTTCTTTTCGTTTGACTCTTACAATGCCATTTCCACGTTTATAATGTTTTCAAAAGATATAGTACTGTTTTCTTATTACGTAATCTGTAATAATATAAATAACAGTAAATTTTATTGTTTACATATATATATATTAATATTTGAAACCTGCGGAAAATGATGCTTATGTTTTTCTGTTAATTACTTACGTTTTAGCTAGAAAATCTGCATTAATTCTGTGTGGTACAATCCTAATAATTTTCAGAAAACTCAAGCAATTTAGCAGAAAAACAAGCATCGTGTGCCGATCTTTAATTAAAATATTTGTACAGTAAAATATTTATACATTATTTATATAATTTTATATTTTCTTTTTTTGTATTTTTTTTTTATTTTGCAACGCATTACAATCATAAATCTATTTCTTTTAGTTTTTGTACATTTAATTTGCTGTTCATACAAATAACCTAGATAGCTAGAAAGAAACAGAAAAAGAGGAACTAGAGCAAGTGATATAGAAGTGTAGACGGCGTTACTGGACAACTTACCAATTTCGAGCATGCGCACTCCATTTTAGGCTTCACAAAATCAGGAGAGTTGCGCTACTGTATATACTGTGCCATTACTGTACCTCTCTTGTGAGAAACCGGATGCTGCGACCAAAAATTCAAATATCTACCAGAAAATGTTGGCTTATGGTACCAATCGAACTCTATCACTTCATTATCCCTAATAACTGTAACATCCAAAAAATTCAATCTGTCTCCCCCTACCTCCATAGTAAACCGAAGTCTAGGATGCTGACAGTTAAAAATATCAAGAATATATTGGGAGTATAAAAAGATTTCCGCCGTTTTTTATAAAAAATTGGGCATTTATTATAAAAGAACGGTACCTAATGTCTTATTCGAAGTATTGTCCATTGCTAGCCACTACTTTTTCCCATCTTTCTGGTAATTGGTGGATTCCACGTCGAAAAAACTGGTCATATTTGGGAGCTATCCACGAATCGACCGAATTTTTGATATCTTATAATGTAAAGTGTTGCTCAGACAGGCCATACACCATCGATCGAAACAAGTAGTAATCAGAAGGAGCAATGTCTGGTGAATACGGCGAGTGGGATAAAACTTCCCAGTTGAGTGTTTCCAAGTAGGTTTTGACCGGCGCCGCAACATGTGGACGAGCATTATCATGCAGAAGAATAATTTTGTCGTGTCTGGAGTAGTAGTGGGCACGTTTTTCCTTGAGTACTCGGCTCAATCTCATTAATTGTGTTCGGTAGAGTGCTTCAGTAATGATTTCGTTCGGTTTGAGCAACTCATAATACACAACATGAGCTTTTTTCCATGAATGTTCGACTTGGCTGTTGATGTTGAAGCATGGCCAGGTAGTCCCCATGATTTCTTCTTCTTTAGATTATCGTAGTAGATCCATCACCAGTGACTATACGATGCAAAAAACCCTTTCGTTTATGCCTGGCAAACAGCATTTCACATGTGAAAAATCGGCGTTTAACGTTTCTCGGTTTCAGTTCATATGGAACCCAATTTCCTTGCTTTTGAATCATTCCCAATGATTTTAAGCGATGTGAAATTGCTGGTTGAGTCACTCCTAATGTAAGTGCAAGTGCTTCTTGCATTTAGCACGAATCTTCATCTAATAATGCTTCCAATTCCGCGTCTTCGTACACTTTCGGCCTTTTGCTACATTCTTTGTTTTCGACGTCAAATTCACCGTTCTTAAACTTTTGAAACCACTCACTTAAGGCAGCCTCACCATATGCTTCTACAAGCAATCAATGCACCTCAGCTGCAAATTTCTTAAAATTAAAGAAGTAAATCAAAAGCTCCTGCAAATGACGCTTATTCGGCACAAAACTCGACATTTTCACACGAAAAAAGATATATGATGCTGATACAAAATCGCTAATATTTCAAGGTTATGTTGTTGCTAGATATCCAACCTTACCATACAACGTTTTACAGCAGACAATTTTAACCATAACATACTGGTGGCGCCATCTTTTGTCAAACAGCGGAAACTTATTTATACTCCTAATTATTAACCAACGAAACTGGTGCTGCCAAAATTATGTCGTCAACGTGTCTATAATAAAAGGGCATTTGAAAATTAATCAAAGATAAAGATATCTCTATCTTCTAATCTCCGCATAACCAGATCCGCGATAACCAAGGACAACGGAGAACCCATAGGAGTATCATAGTTCTCTGCTTGTACATAACGCCATCAAAAACAAAATATAATATACCGCTTTAACGAAATCCTTCTCTGGTAAGCAACAATCTCTGGAGATAAACTGCCAGCTATCTTTAACACAATTCATAGCATAATCAATGGGAATATTAGATAATAGAAAGGCTAACCACATCAAGTGATATTAATTGAAATTCATTATCCAGCCGTTTACCATCTAATTCTTTAACAAGCTTAAAATGATTTTTTATATGATTATTGGCTTTAAGAATAGTTTTCCTGATAATGTCTTGTACAAACACTGCTAACGATCATATAATGGACTATTCAACGAAGAAACTATTATACGAAAAGAACCATCCTGTTTATGTATTTTCGGGAGAACGTAAGCCCTCGTGAGCACACCATCACTACATGACAACCGTCCATATGTGGATTGAGATCAATAGAGTACGCAAGTTCATTGTAATTTTTCTTGCTGGATCCTTCTTAATAACCTCATATGTACTTTTATCCTGAAGCATCTTATTTATCTTGAAAACATACGCCTGTTTATCTAATGCTACAGTCACATTATGTTTATCCGCCTTCGTAAAAATAATCCTGTCATTCACAGTGTTGTGCAGTACCTAGGTACAAGTACCTAGGTACTGTAACTAGGTACAAATTTGCGTACCTAGGAACTGTACCGAGTACTTTTTCTTCTGGTACCTATACCTATACCTAGGTATCATTTCTTGTGTACCGGTACCTATATTTAGGTACACTTTAGTTATTTTTCAAATCCACAATTGCTTAACTGAAAACTCATCATACAACATCTGAGTGTGTAAATTTATTAAAATGATCTAAATTAGAATGAAAGTCTAAATGTTTATGATTTTTTAAATGTTATTATTCTAATAAATTTATTTACACATTCAGATACTGTGTTAATAAGTAACATTTTAATAATAGCGGGGTACTAAAGTGTCACATTTTTATAATAAGTAAATGTGTATCTTGTTACATTCATGTATCATATGTCAATATGTACATGTCAATTCTGATAAAACTAAAATGGTTTTATAAATTAAACTTGCATAGAATATTTATGTATGTAAGATATATGTATAATAACTTAATAATTAAATATTACGTGCAGATACATGAAATATATACATCATATTTAACAAATAAGCTGTCGAAATTGCATTTTGTCGTCAAAATGCAATTTATCCTGAGCTTTCATGTTAAAAATAAAAGTACCTATAAGATACTTTTAAGATACATTTAAAATACCTGTACCTGTACCTAGGTATATTATTTTTTTAGTACCTGTACCTGTACCTCGGTACATTTTTTCTAGAGTACCTATACCTGTACCTAGGTATTGAAAATAGAGTACCTTGCACTGGCCATTCATGTCTTTTAAGTAAGTTCTAGTATCCCTTGCTAGTTGTAGAAGATTTTTGTCTACTTCTGTTTTATGTAGAGAGCAAGAAACTAAGCTATTTAACACGGGAAGTGAGTGATTCGTGATCGAAATTCTCTCATCACCAGGAAATTGATAAACATTACTTTCAACACATTTAATAAGATCGACTATTAAATTCACTCTATTATTCGATGGTAAAGCAAAGTTATCCCCTAATTGTAAAAAATTCTGTATCCTAGAAGGTATGGAAACCGTCGATAAATTAACGAATCATCCATCCCATTGTGTGTCAAATGACGATGAAGGAATCAACGGAATGAAAGGCTGAGGATCAATCCTTATCTCCTCAATCGTCTCCTCCACCTGATCTTGTAATCCTAAATACAATGTTAACTCAATCCTCAGTGGTGGGGGAGCTCACTGTAATTAAACATCTTTTGATCCTTTATGTTATTTTAATTTATAATTTATTTATGTAATTTAAAAAATAATAAGAAGAAACAGAGCTATGAGCCTAAAAATTCGTTGAATTATAGTATTGATAGTAAATTAATTATGTCATTGTGTTAAAAATATATAAAATGGAACGAATATACAGGACTTTTAGTATTAAAAAATTGTCAATGAAATAAAAAGGCAATTAAGAGTCAATATTATATATGTGATCTAATAAATCATTTAATATATTATAAATTAAAATAAAATAAAAATAAACTAAAATTCACACTATAAATGCGCACGCAATCAAAAGTCAAAACCATAACGTTTCGGCTGCATATTCGAGCCATCCTCAGATGTACATATAAATATTAATTAACGCAGTAAAACATCTTTAGTTAACGCAGAAAAAACAAGAATAAAATTATAATGGAGTGTTATGTTCTAAAACGTTGAGTATTTCCACAGAGAGAACAATTTAGCTCATCAAGCGATTGGAAGATCGTTTGTGATGTATCCCTGTGGTACTAATGAGGACACAAAATTAACGTTATATTAATAAAATAATGTGACAAGCAATTGTCCCTCTGACAAAAAACTCACCCTCGAGTAATCCATGTCGTTAAAAGAGTCATTTATTAAAATTTGGTGACGATCAAAATCATTATTTTGTTAACACATTGCAAATGCAAGTCGTCCGAAATATAAAACTTTTATAACCGTCCAACCAACTAGACGTACAAAACTATAATGTTTAAGATTTTGGTAATGATAGATTTTGGGAGATCCCATCGGTATGCCTAATATACCGATGGATATGGCAATTGATTGTATTAACGAAAAATGGACATATATTTCTAATAATTGTGATATTTCACAAATCGAATTTATAAAAGCCATCACATTTATTTTAGATTCAACTTATTTTACTTTTGACAATATCATTTATAAACAAAATTTTGGGACACCGATGGGCTCTCCATTGTCTCCCATCGTTGCAGATTTGGTTATGCGAAGACTAGAAAGAACTGCCTTGATGTTGTATAAAGACAACGGCTCTCATTTATTTTCGATATGTTGACGACTCATGTGCGGCTGTCCGAGGTTCTGAGATTGATTCCTTTTTTAAGGCTTTCAATTCTTTTCATTCACGGTTACAATTTACGTTAGAAATCGGAACAAATTCTTTAAATTTTCTTGACATTTCGATCATTATCAAAGACAATAACTTATTTTTCGATTGGTACCAAAAACCCACTTTTTCGGGTAGATTTCTCAATTTTTATTCAAACCATCCATTATCACAAAAGAAAAGTATAATCATTGGTTTAGTAGACAGAGCGCTAATATTATCACATCCAATTTTCCATAATAATAATTTAATATTTATTATAAGAATTTTAATTGAAAACGATTATCCTCTGAAATTAATTTTTGATTGTATCAATGACAGGATCAAGAACATTGCACACGATAGTTCAAAAAATAACAATGGTTTAAATGACAATAATAAGGGAGAATCATCGGAGCTTCCTTCATGGTTTATAGTACCATATGTACCGAGACTTACAGATAAATTCAAACAATTTGTAACGATGCCCCCCTAAAATGCATCGTTCCCGCGTGGTGCCAACGAGAGTAGGAGCGAGGCGCCTGCTCGCATGTTAAAGTAATTCGCAGGAAGAGCAGCTGCCGTTAGAACCGCCAGTCTCACCGAAAGGTACCGACCGTCGCCGGGGACCGCCGATCGGCGGAAAATACCGCGACCGGCCGAAGTATTGCGAGCGAGACTGGCGGTCGAGTATAAGATACCGCGATATCAAGTCGCTCGAGGCATTTTTGTCTTCACCGCTTTCCTGACACGATCACCAGCTCACGATACCGATCCAGCGACTCGCTCGTTCGACGAACCTGAGGGGTAGGGTGTACCCTGCCTCTGCCGGGCGCTCCCGGCCGCCGAACGAGCCGTCCAGGAAACGCATCTAAAAGCGCACAAACTAATTCGCGTGTTGCTCCGACGAACCTGAGGGGTGGGGTGTACCCCGCCTCTGCCGGGCGTTCCCGGCCGCCGGACAGCCGTAATTAGTTATCACTCCCACCTTCCGTACCTTCTTTTCCGCATCCCGAAAATCCCGTCTTGGTACTTGACATTCGAAAAGGGGTAGGGCGCTCCCTGCCTCTGTCGGGCGTTCCCGGCCGTCAAGTACCAACTCCGTTTCCTTTCCTAGCATTGCCAAAAGTACGTATCGCGCCGCGAAACGACGCTTGCTGGCGTATACCCGCGTTCCGCCGCGTTGCAGATCGCCGTCGAGAAAACCCGCGACCGCCGGTATATATCTCGCGCCGTTTAGAGTTAGTTTTCGTTGTAGAGTCCGTTTTCTGCGTTAATATATATAAATTAAAAAACCCAACAAATTTAAACCTTTGAAAACTAACCGCAAAAATTTGATCCTTCCTAAATTAAAACGATTATCTAATATAATATATGATGACCACGAAAAGTAACTGATATATTACTAAATGTGCCAGTTCAAAGTGAACGTACATATAACGAATATTTTCTATGTTGAATATGTACCACGAAAAGGAACTGATAGATTATTCAAGGTGCAAATTCAAATTGAACATACATACATATAAGTAAAACAGATTAGAATTTGTATATTACAGTTTTCTAGAAAATAACTGCAATATGTTATTCTTAGTGCACAAAATATAAAAGTCGGTTATTGAGATTCGTTTTGAAATTTATACTAGCCCATAAAATGAAAAATTATTGCTTGTAATTCCAGAGTACCAATCTGTTAATGACTCGGAAAAAGAACATGGCGGCCTGCTCTCAAAAGACTTCTGATGGGTGGAATAAATAGTTGTAAATTTTTGTTCGAGTAAGCAAAATTCAGAAATACCTTCTTATATAGAAAATCTTCTGAAATTAATTAAACATTGTTACTTGTTCTTTAAGTTTTAAGATTAACATATAAATTCAGTTATAGCACTAATATATATTACTTGGATAACTTGCTGCAATGTATTTTCTGCGAGTAGTTCATTGATTACAAACCGTTACAACCGTAAGGAGAAAGAAACAATCAAAATAATGTCAATATGACGTCAAATTGGCATTATTTTGATTGTCTCTTTCCCCTTGGGACTGCGAAATGAATAAATATTACGTAAATCTAAAATCAAAAACAAAAAGTTCTCAAAGTACAAAGAAACTATACGGTTAAATAGTTTATTGACTATTTGACGTAATATACAATATGAAAAATCAATATTAATTCAAGATGCAAGTGTGAAATAAGTGTCATTATGGTATAGATAAAATATTTTACATAATGAGTGATATAATTCTTAAACTGCTAACGCAAAACGTAATAGTGTTTCTATGATTAATTAAATATTCACATTAACCTGGACAAGACTCGATTTGTGGAATTGAGGATCATGCAAAAAAAGGGCATTTCGATATAATTTTGCGTATATAGAACTACTGAAAATACGGTGAATCCTTATTTCATGCTAATCTAATCTTATTATTCGTCTGTAATACTTTTGTTACCTGCTGTCATAAAATTTATTACCACAAGGTCATTAAACGTGGCAATTATTGAAGGCAGTATAATTTCTGAATTTTGCTTACTCGAACAAAAATTTACAACTATTTATTCCACCCATCAGAAGTCTTTTGAGAGCAGGCCGCCATGTTCTTTTTCCGAGTCATTAACAGATTGGTACTCTGGAATTACAAGCAATAATTTTTCATTTTACGGGCTAGTATAAATTTCAAAACGAATCTCAATAATCGACTTTTATATTTTGTGCACTAAGAATAACATATTGCAGTTATTTTCTAGAAAACTGTAATATGCAAATTGTAGTCTGTTTTACTTATATGTATGTATGTTAATTTTGAATTTGCACCTTGAATGATTTACTTTTCGTGAACATACATAATGTATGTTCACTTTGAACTGGCACATCTAGTAATATATCAGTTACTTTTCGTGGTAATGTATTATATTAGATAATATCATTTAAAATATTAAAGGTTTAAATTATTAGGTTACATTATTAGATAATCATTTTAATTTAGAAAGGTTCAAATTTTTGGGGTTAATTTTCAAAGGTTGAAATTTATTGGGTTTTTTATTTTGTGGTTAGGTAATCGTTTTAATTTAGATTTTACTTATATGTAGATATGTTAATTTTGAATTTGCACCTTGAATAAACTATCATTTACTTTTCGTGGTACATATTCAACATAGAAAATATACATAATATATGTTCACTTTGAACTGGCACATTTAGTAATATATCAGTTACTTTTCGTGGTAATATATTATGTTAGATAATATAATTTAAAGATTTTATATTATTAAGTTACATTATTAGATCTAGTAATATATCAGTTACTTTTCGTGGTAATGTATTATATTAGATAATATCATTTAAAGTATTAAAGGTTTAAATTATTAGGTTACATTATTAGATAATCATTTTAATTTAGAATGGTACAAATTTTTGGGGTCAATTTTCAAAGGATGATATTCATTGGGTTTTTTATTTTGTGGTTAGATAATCGTTTTAATTTTGATAGGTTCAATTTTTGTAGTTTTCATTTACTTTTCGTGGTACATAACATAGAAAATAACATAATGTATATTCATGTTTAAAAAGATTCAAATTTTTGGGGTTAATTTCAAAGGTTTAAATTTTTTGGGTTTTTTAATTTGCGAGATTTACTTTTCGTGGTACATAACATAGAAAATAACATAATTATATTCATGTTTAGAAAGATTCAAATTTTTGGGGTTAATTTCAAAGGTTTAAATTTGTTGGGTTTTCTAATTTGCGAGGATCTATTTTTGAACATGGCTTGACCTTTTCATTTTAATGATATGTTAGGATTAATAATATATCAGTTACTTTTCGTGGTTAATATATTATTATTAGATAATCATTTAAAAGAAATAGAAAAATGCCTAATCGAGTCTTGTACACAGGATGTTAATGTGTGTTGATACGATTTATTGAAAATATAAAATTTTTCTTACGTTTCGATCCTCGGTTTGGATCCTTATCAGAGAACTTCTAATATAGAATACACATTGTGCTACCTAGAACACTTTATATTAAAATGTACCACGAAAAGTAAATGATAGATTATTCAAGATGCAAATTCAAAATGAACATACCTACATATAAGTCAAACAGATTACAATAAAAATATTACAGTGTTCTAGAAAATAACTGCAACATACATAAAGTATATTTTCTATGTTGAATATGTACCACGAAAAGTAACTAATAGATCATTCAAGGTGCAAATTCAAAATGAACATACATACATATAAGTAAAACAGATTACAATTTGCATATTACAGTTTTCTAAAAAATTTCCGCAATATGTTATCAGCCAAAAGTTGCATTTTCCTTCTCACCGCTCCGCGTGCAGTCGAAATGTCCCATGACAGTCGAATGTTATTGTTCTGCGCACGGTGCGGTGAGGTGAGGGGAACAGCGAAAGCTAGACGAAGGCGATTCGAAAATCAGCTGAAAGTTGCATTTGCCCAACCCTCCCCTCCTCATCTCACCACGTGCAGTCCAAATGCTCCACGATGATCGAATGTCATTGTTCTACGCGCGGAGCGGTGAGGTGAGGGGGATAGCGAAAGCGAGGCGGAGGCGTATTAATTAACGTGTCGACTTCGGACAATATATTTTTATTTATTGTGATATCGTAGGTATATCTTCGGTGCATTATATTATTACATTATCATATTAATTAAACGATTCGTGCTGTTCAAATCACATTTCAAAGCGATAAAATACTAATTGGTTAGATTTCACTGTTTTAAATAATTTAAAGTCAAATTACTATAGCCTATAAAAAACTATTTAAAAAATGAAGGACTGAGTACCAGTTATGTAATTAACTCTTTAAATTTAATTCTGTAAAGGATTAAACGTTCTTTACCACTTTCATTTTTAAAAAATTAAGTTATTTAAAACAGATGTTTTAATAAAAATGGTAATTTTTATTTTAAATAAGTTTTCAAAGCTTATTTAATGTTTTTTATACCAGTCAACAGTCGGGAGTATTTAAAATAATTTTATTATTAAAAATATATATTACAAATATGTATATATGTATTTAATATGTATTAAATATGTGGTGAGGGGTACAGCGGAAAGCGGAGGCGATTCGAAAATCGGCCGAAAGTTACGTACACTTTTTGTATATTCACTTTGTACTAGCCACTTTAATTAATAATCAGTTACTTTTCGTGGTAATATATTAACAATTTAACTCGTGATAGTACTGCGATAGTTTTAAATATATGTACGTCATATCGGTCAGCAGTCGGTAGTATTTAAAATAATAATTTTATTTAATATGTATTTAAATGATGACTGCACGGTTTATCGGTGAGCCTGGCGCGGGGGGGACGTGCGACTCGCATTCGCCCTTCCATTTGATGTGTTGTTTTGATAACAATCCCCAAGGCTGCTTTCACTAACCGTCTAATATTGACACGTCAGATTTATAACAACATATTAATTTTTTTTCGTTAACGCGATTGCATATTATAAAACAAAAAAGTCAAAATTATTAAATAAATGAAAAACGGTAATTTTTCCTGGTAATATATTATGCGCGGTGCGTTGATGTGAGAGGGACAGCGAAATATAGACGGAGGCGATTCGAAAATCAACCAAATGTTGCATTGTCCCCCTCACCGCTCTGCGGGTAGTCGAAATGTCCCATGACAGTCGAATACAATTTACGTATGTCCACTTTGTATTGGCAACTTTAATAATTAATAATCAGTTACTTTTCGTGGTAATATATTACAATTTAATAATTAAAACAAGGTGAAGGACAATGAGAGTCAATTCGTAAGTACATAAAAATTATAATGTGAATTTCTAAAGAAAAAGAATACAATAAAATACTTAGCCGCTTTAGACACAATTAAAAATTAGAATATCGTTCAATATATAATAACTAGAAGTAAATGATTAACCAAAAGTTGCACTGTCCCCCTCAACGCTCCGCGTGCAGTCAAAATGTCTCATGACAGTCGATTGGTTTAAATATCATACCAGTTAGCAGTCGGGAGTATTTAAAATAATTTTATTTAAAATATATACGTATTTAATGAGATGAGGGGTGCAGGGGAAAGCGGAGGCGATTCGAAAATCGGCCGAAAGTTACATACACTTTACGTATGTTCATTTTGTACTAGCAACTATAATTATTAATCAGTTACTTTTCGTGGTAATATATTAATACTATTTAACTCTTGATAGTTCTGCGACAGTTTTAAATATGCGTCATATCGGTCAGCAGTCAGTAGAACTTAAAACAATAACATATTTAAATGATAACAGCACGGTTTATTATCGGTGAGCCGGGTGAGGGGGTGACGTGCGACTCGTGTCCGCCCTTGCACATCAAAACAATCCCCAAGGCTGCTTTCACTAACCGTGTAATATTAACGCGTCAATTTTACATATTTATTCTTTATTCGTCAAACGCAATCGCATATATAAAATAAAATTATTAAATAAATGTAAAACAGTTGCTTTTCATAGTAATATATTATGTGCGGTGCGGTGTTGTGAGAGAGACAGCGAAAGCTAGACGTAGACGATTCGAGAATCAACCGAAGGATGCACTGTCCCCCTCACATCACCCCTCCGCGTGCAGTCCAAATGCCCAATGACGACCGAATGGCATTGATCCGTGCACGATGCAGTGTGGTAAGGGGGACAGCGAAAGCTAGAAGCAAATGATTCGAAAATCAACCGAAAGTTGCACTGCCCCCCCCCCCCCCCCTCCGCGTGCAGTCAAAATCATAACAGTTGAATGGTTTAAATATCATACCAGTCAGCATTCGGAAGTTTTTAAAATAATTTTATTTAAAACATGTATTTCAAATATATATATGGAGGGGCGAGTGGAGGAGGTCCGGTGGGTCGAAGATGGTAAAGTAGTGAGTGGAAGGTGAGAGAGGATGTCAAAAAGTTGTAATAACGAAAAAAGTGAAAATACGGCGAAAGAGAGGAGCGGCGGGGGTGGGTGGTGGTGTCAGGGGAAGGGGCGGAGGCAGGATGTCCGGTGGACCGAAGATGGTGGTGTTGCGAGTGAAAGGTGAGAGAGAATGTTAATAAGTTGTAAAACGAAAAAGAGTGAATTACAGCGGAAGAGAGGGGTGGCGGGGGTTGGTGGTGGTGGAGAGGGGGAGGCAAGTAGTGGAGGTCCGGTGGGCCGATGATGGTGAAGGTGCGAGTGAAAGGTGAGAGAGGAAGTCAAAAAGTTGTAATAACGAAAAAGAGTGAATTACAGCGGAAGATAGGGGCGGCGGGGGTTGGTGGTGGTGGAGGGGGGGAGGCAAGTGGTGGAGGTCCGGTGGGCCGATGATGGTGAAGGTGCGAGTGAAAGGTGAGAGAGGAAGTCAAAAAGTTGTAAAACGAAAAAGAGTGAATTACAGCGGAAGAGAGGGGTGGCGGGGGTTGTTGGTGGTGGAGGGGGGGAGGCAAGTGGTGGAGGTCCGGTGGGCCGATGATGGTGAAGGTGCGAGTGAAAGGTGAGAGAGGAAGTCAAAAAGTTGTAATAACGAAAAAGAGTGAATTACAGTGGAAGAGAGGGGTGGCGGGGGTTGTTGGTGGGGGAGGGGGGGAGGCAAGTGGTGGAGGTCCGGTGGGCCGATGATGGTGAAGGTGCGAGTGAAAGGTGAGAGAGGAAGTCAAAAAGTTGTAATAACGAAAAAGAGTGAATTACAGTGGAAGAGAGGGGTGGCGGGGGTTGGTGGTGGTGGAGAGGGGGAGGCAAGTAGTGGAGGTCCGGTGGGCCGATGATGGTGAAGGTGCGAGTGAAAGGTGAGAGAGGAAGTCAAAAAGTTGTAATAACGAAAAAGAGTGAATTACAGCGGAAGAGAGGGGTGGCGGGGGTTGGTGGTGGTGGAGGGGGGGAGGCAAGTGGTGGAGGTCCGGTGGGCCGATGATGGTGAAGGTGCGAGTGAAAGGTGAGAGAGGAAGTCAAAAAGTTGTAAAACGAAAAAGAGTGAATTACAGCGGAAGAGAGGGGTGGCGGGGGTTGGTGGTGGTGGAGGGGGGGAGGCAAGTGGTGGAGGTCCGGTGGGCCGATGATGGTGAAGGTGCGAGTGAAAGGTGAGAGAGGAAGTCAAAAAGTTGTAATAACGAAAAAGAGTGAATTACAGCGGAAGAGAGGGGTGGCGGGGGTTGGTGGTGGTGGAGGGGGGGAGGCAAGTGGTGGAGGTCCGGTGGGCCGATGATGGTGAAGGTGCGAGTGAAAGGTGAGAGAGGAAGTCAAAAAGTTGTAATAACGAAAAAGAGTGAATTACAGTGGAAGAGAGGGGTGGCGGGGGTTGTTGGTGGGGGGAGGGGGAGGAGCGAGTGGAGGAGGTCCGGTGGGCCAAAGATGGTGGAGGTGCGAGTGAAAGGTGAGAGAGGATGTTGAAAAGTTTAAAAATGCGGACAGAGAAGAAGAAGAAGAAGAAGAAGAAGAAGGAGAAGGAGACGTTTCTTAATTTTTCATTAAAATCACCACTTTTTGACCGCTTATATCTCCAGAACGGCTTGACCGATTTAAAATTTTTTTGGCTCAAATTACTCGTGGCGATGCCGCCTTTCAGGACATATGACGTTCGATTCAAAATTTTTTATATTTTAATAGTTATGCACCTCCCAAAAATGGACTTTGGTGGCTCGGGATAAGAGACTTGTAGCGTTCACAGTTTTTTTGAACATGGCCGGAGACGCTACCGCGTCTCCTGATATATATGTTTTTCTGTTGTCCGCGCTCGTTTGTATATATTATATATATATTTTCTGTTACCCGCGCTCGTTTATTTTCTTCGCTGTATTATTGTAAGTCGCGTCCGTTAATTATATATTCCTATATGTTATTTTTCTCTTCGATTATTATAATTTCCGTATCATCTAGCTTGTCTTAATAAACTATGTTTCTTGTCTAACTATTACTTTCGCATTAGTATTTTCTTTACCGATTTCCGACGCTTCACATAATTTTCCGCCGCCCCGTTCCGACGCGAATACTCCTTCCGCCGAACCATTTTTATACGACATGCAAATTTTCCGACGAGCTAGTCCGAGTATAAAAATCAGGTAGTTACAAATTTAACAGAAACAATATCAAGGTGGCATATTATAGTTCTAATAAACTAAGAAAATATAAAATGTACATAAAGATCCACTTGATTATCTGTCTAAGACTAATGTGGTATATAAGATAAATTGTAACGACTGCGATGCGTCTTATGTGGGAAAAATAGGAAGGAAATTAAAAACACGAATTGCAGAACACCGTAATCACATTAGATGGAATACGAGCTCTAAATCGGTGATAACAGATCACAGATTGTAACAAGGATATGAGTTCGATTGGAATAATGTACAAATCTTAGTTGAAGAACCGTGTTATGGGAAACGTATTGTCGCAGAAATGCTCAACATTAAAAAACAGCAAAACAGTCTTAACCTACAAACAGACACATTAGATCTACATGAAGCATATATTCCTATTATAAACAAGATGTGACTTTGCATTACCAAAATCTTAAACATTATAGTTTCGTACGTCGAGTTGGTTGGACGGTTATAAAAGTTTTATATTTCGGACGACTTGCATTTGCAATGTGTTAACAAAATAATGATTTTGATCGTCACCGAATTTTAATAAATGACTCTTTTAACGACATGGATTATTCGAGGGTGAGTTTTTTGTCAGAGGGACAATTGCTTGTCACATTA
>NW_017278608.1:76794-78242 GCF_001594065.2 Cyphomyrmex costatus | reverse complement strand
TCACCTTTTACTCGCAACACCACCATCTTCGACCTACCGGACCTTAAAATATTAATTAAAATAAGAACCCGACTGCTGACTAGTACGACGAATATTTAAAAAGAAAAATTTTGAAAAGTTATCTTATTTAATTGTAAAAAACTTTATTTAAAAAAATTTATTTTATATGAAGGTAATAAGGAAAATCGATGCGTTAATATTAGACGGTTAGTGAAAACAATCTTGGGGATTGTTTTGATGTGGAAGGGTGGATGCGCGCGAGTTTCATATCCCCCCCTCACTCGGTTCACCAATAAACCAAGCAGTCATCTTTTAAATACATATTATATAAAATTACTGTTTTAAATACTCCCGACTGCTGACCGATATGACGTATATTTAAAATCATCGCAGTACTATCACGAGTTAAATTGTAATATATTACCACGAAAAGTAACTGATTATTAATTATTAAAGTTGCCAATACAAAGTGAACATACGTAAAGTGAATTCGACTGTCATTTCGACTGCCCGCGGAGCGGTGAGGGCGACAATGCAACATTTGGTTGATTTTTGAATCGCCTCCGTCTAGCTTTCACTGTCCCTCTCACAATACCGCACAGCGCATAATATATTACCAGGAAAAGTAACTGTTTTACATTTATTTAATAATTTTGATTTATAATTACTACGTAAAGTAACTGTTTTAAATTTTTTAATAATTTTGTTTTATAATATGCAATCGCGTTAACGAAAAAAATAAATATGTTGTTATAAAACTGACGTGTCAATATTAGACGGTTAGTGAAAGCAGCCTTGGGGATTGTTATCAAAACAACACATCAAGTGGAAGGGCAAATGCGAGTCGCACGTTCCCCCCTCGCCTGGCTCACCGATAAACCATGCAGTCATCATTTAAATACATATTAAATAAAATTATTATTTTAAATACTACCGACTGCTGACCGATATGACGTATATTTAATACTATCGCAGTACAATCACGAGTTAAATTGTATATTACCATGAAAAGTAACTGATTATTATTTAAAGATGCCACTACAAAGTGGACATACTAAAGTGTATGTAACTTTCGGCCGATTTTCGAATTGCCTTCTCTTTCCGCTGTACCCCTCACGTCATATTAAATACATATATATACATATTTGAAATATATATTGTAAATACTAAAATTATTTATAATACTCGCGACTGTTGACTGGTATAAGAAACATAAAATAAACTTTGAAAACTTATTTAAAACAAAAATTATCATTTTTATTAAAACATGTGTTTTAAATAACTTAATTTTTTAAAAATAAAAGTGGTAAAGAACATTTAATCCTTTACAGAATTAAATTTAAAGAATTAATTACATAACTGGTACTCAGTCCTTCATTTTTTAAATAGTTTTTTATAGACTATAGTAATTTGACTTTAAATTATTTAAAACAGTGAAATCTAACCAA
>NW_017278608.1:67402-72126 GCF_001594065.2 Cyphomyrmex costatus | reverse complement strand
ACAATAACAATTATTATACATCATATTAATAATATTAATTTAGTGTCAATTAAATTAAAAAATAATAAATTACCTTGTAAAATTGTGTCGAAGTACAATTATAATTAATGTGTTATTAGAAAAATGCGATGAGAGCCAAATTAAGATGTTTCAACTAGGAATTTTAAAATTGGAATAACAGACATCTCAAGTACAAAGGAACTAACAGTTAGAAAATAAGGGGAAAAAAAATATGGAAAGGGTAAATATATAATGAGGAAGGGATAAAAAGTAAGAAGTAAGGAGTAAGAAGTAAGGAAATTTACGAAGGAGAAAGAGAATTAATAATGGGAGTATAAGTTTCTGGCAAAGATTCCGTATAATTCTGTTTATTAAGACCTTGTTTCTGTCTTTTAATGTGTATCATTTCAGACACCAATCTCTTATTATATGAAGATTCAATGTCTAAAATTTGAACATCATTCCATTTAAAGTTATGATCAAAATTAATGCGATGATCAGTAATGACAGAAGGAGAACCTGTCCTTTTTCTAATATCAGATATATGTTCTTTTAATCTGGTACTCAATTTCCTTTTAGTTTGACCAACATAGCTGGCCTCACAGTCATCGCAAGAAATCTTATAAATTACATTGTTATTATAAAAATGTTCTAATTTATCTTTGCCTCTTTTTATGAAACTTTTTAAAGTATTGGGAATAGAATAGGCTAATTTACATTGGAACATACCGGATATGGGACGGAAACTTTCGGAAATCGATTTAACGTAAGGGATTGTGAAATATTTATCTTTGACATGAATGTTATGTATAATCTATTTATTGTGAATATGATATTTTATTCTTTGTTCTATGGTAGAAAAAATGAACTAAAGAGGATAGGAATTGTTTAAAAAGATTTTTATTGCTTCTATCAAATTATTTTGTTGGAACCGAGGATGTGAAATATGGAGAATTTTGTCAATAAAACTAATAATAATGCCTTTTTTGTGATTAATAGGATGGTTTGAGTGAAAATTAAGGAACCTACCTAGGAATATCTTTTTGTGAAAACTGTCTTTTTGGAAATTGTTAATTTCCACTCAAACCATCCTATTAATCACAAAAAAGGCATTATTATTAGTTTTATTGACAAAATTCTCCATATTTCACATCCTCGGTTCCAACAAAATAATTTGATAGAAGCCATAAAAATCTTTTTAAACAATTCCTATCCTCTTTCGTTCATTTTTTCTACCATAGAACAAAGAATAAAATATCATATTCACAATAAACAGAATATAAATAACATTCATGTCAAAAAACAAATAAAATTAAAGTTGAAGGACTCTTTATATAAAAATAATAATTAAAACAAGGTGAATGACAATGAGAGTTAATTCGTAAGTAAACAAAAAAGCGATTATAACATTAAAATTATAATATGAATTTTTAAAGAAAAAGAATACAATGAAATACTTAGCCGTTTTAGAAACAATTAAAAATTAAAATATCAGTCAATATATAATAATATAAAAAATCGCTCGATGTAAAATGTCGTAACAAGTTTCGACTCTTGGTTTGAGTCCTCTTCAGACGTTCAACAAAAATTCCTTATTCCAATATTAAAACAACACACCTCTCACTGACTCCTCGATTTCTTTCTTCGTTACACAACATTGGCAATATAAGATGGCAAAATCGTATATTGAAACAATGTATCTGTAACTTGGCATGAGAACAAAATCAAAAGATGTGAGAATAATGAAATTCAAAAAAAATTTTTTAAAAATATTGTCTAACTCACCAGCAAAAACGATTTGTCAGTTCACAATATAAATAAAATAAAATAAAATAAAAAGTCATAGAGTAAAATGAACATAAAAATAATATAAAACATTTTCACAAAACTTATTGTATAAAATATGTAAAATAAAACGAATGCAAGGATTAAGTGTACTGAAACGTTTAACTGTCTTGCAAATACTGTGATATAACAACAAAACTAAGCAGTGTGTCGATTATCGATAACAAAAGATCAAACCTTATTTACAATGGGAATATAAGAATCGTGAAGACCTTCAGTGTCCGTATGTAAATTAAGATTATTTTTCTGCTTTTTAATGTTTAGCATCTCAGAAATTATTCGCTTTCTATAATTGGGTTCTTCATCTAAAATTTTAACATCTTCCCATTGAAAGTCATGATCATATTGCAATCTGTGATCCGTAATAACCGAACGGTTAGAAGTATTATGTCTAATATGACTACGGTGTTCATTAATTCTGGTTTTCTGCAATTGGGTGAAAAATTTGCCTTACCTTGCAGAAATGAAAGTAGAATTATTTTCGATTGTAGTCAAGAGTATTGAGAGTACTACTATGAGGATGCCTATTGACAGGAAGATTAATATCACTAATCACTCAATACCTATTTTAAATAACTTAATTTCTTCTTCCATTTTTACATCCTCGACTGATAAGCAATTAACAAAACTTGAATCTGAAACTGTGAATTTCCTTAGAACACATCCTAATATTATTTTTACACACGCTGACAAAGGTAATGTCACAGTGACAATGGACAGAGAGTGCTATGTTTCCAAAATGAATGCAATGTTGGGTGATGTTGATACATATATAACTATTAACAGAGATCCTACTAAGAAACTTACGTCAGCTCTAAAGATAATGCTTACTAGGTGGAAATCGAAGAGTTTTATTGACAGCTCTGAATATAGATCTTTGTATTGTAGCGATGGAGTCCTTCCGAGAGCTTATGGGTTGCCAAAGATTCACAAGCCTAATTGTCCTCTCAGGATTATTGTCTCTTCGATAGGCACTCCATTACACTCTTTGGCTACCTTTTTACATAATATTTTATACTTAACGATTCCAAAGACAGACAGCTACATCAAGAACAGTTTTCAATTAATAGATAAAATAAATAATATTGCAGTAGAAGATAATTATAAACTTATATCGTTAGATGTTATATCACTTTTTACAAATATTCCAATAGACATAGCCATTGACTGTGTTAATGAAAAATGGAGCTTCATCTCTAGAGGCTGTTCTTTATCAAAAGATGAATTCTTAGAGGCTGTTAAATTTATTCTGGGTTCAACATATTTCATGTTTGACAATATGATTTACAAGCAGTATTTTGGCACTCCCATGGGCTCTCCTTTATCTCCCATTATAGCTAATCTTGTGATGAGTAGATTGGAGTCTTTGTCTCTGTCGTCTTGTAATATTGACACCCTCTTTTATTTAAGATATGTAGACGATGTTTGTACTATGGTTGATTCTGAAAAAATTGACACATTACTTCTGGTTTTCAATGCATTCCATCCACGTCTCCAATTTACATGTGAAATTGGAGGTGATAAATTGGAATTTCTAGACACCACAATAACAATAATTAATAACAGATTCAGGTGATTTGTACCGTAAACCCACATTCTCAGGCAGATTTCTTAATTTTTTGTCTAACCATCCAATTTCTCAAAAAAGAGGCGTAATTTATTCGTTGGTTGATAGAGCTTTTTTACTTTCAGACGTAGTATTCCATGAAAAGAATTTAATACTTATAATTAATATTTTACTTGATAATGACTATCCACTCTCATTTATTTTTGACACAATCAACCAACGAATAAAACTTTTGTAAAGAAATAGACAAACTTCTCATGTTGAAAAGACTAATGAATTGGAGAATAAAAAAGCTGTTTCTTGGCTTACGGTACCTTTCATAACTTTTCATACTGAAAAATTCAAATGTTTTAACAATGATGAAATTAAAGTTTCTTTCCATAGTCCTAATAAGATGGGTAAATACATTAAGGTACAGAAGGATAGTCTGTCGCACACATCCAAGAGTAATGTGGTGTATAGAATCCAATGTAATGATTGTGATGCGTCTTATGTAGGACAGACTGGAAGGCAGCTGAAAACCAGAATTAATGAACACCGTAGCCATATTAGACATAATACTTCTAACCGTTCGGTTATTACGGATCACAGATTGCAATATGATCATGACTTTCAATGGGAAGATGTTAAAATTTTAGATGAAGAACCCAATTATAGAAAGCGAATAATTTCTGAGATGCTAAACATTAAAAAGCAGAAAAATAGTCTTAATTTACATACGGACACTGAAGGTCTTCACGATTCTTATATTCCCATTGTAAATAAGGTTTCATCTTTTGTTATCGATAATCGACACACTGCTTAGTTTTGTTGTTATATCATAGTATTTGCAAGACAGTTAAACGTTTCAGTACACTTAATCCTTGCATTCGTTTTATTTTACATATTTTATACAATAAGTTTTGTGAAAATGTTTTATATTATATTATTTTTATGTTCATTTTACTCTATGACTTTTTTTTTATTTTATTTTATTTATATTGTAAACTGACAAATCGTTTTTGCTGATGAGTTAGACAATATTTTTTAAAAATTTTTTTTGAATCAGGAGACGCGGTAGCGTCTCCGGCCATGTTCAAAAAAACTCTGAGACGCTACAAGTCTCTTATCCCGAGCCATCAAAGTCCATTATTGGGAGGTGCATAACTATTAAAATATAAAAAATTTTGAATCGAACGTCATATGTCCTGAAAGGCGGCATCACCACGAGTAATTTGAGCCAAGGAATTTTTAAATCGGTCAAGCCGTTCTCGAGATATAAGCGGTCGAAAATTGATGATTTTAATGAAAAATTAAGAAACGTCTCCTTCTC
>NW_017278608.1:62403-62756 GCF_001594065.2 Cyphomyrmex costatus | reverse complement strand
ATTACCACGAAAAGTAACTGATTAATAATTATAGTTGCTAGTACAAAATGAACATACGTAAAGTGTATGTAACTTTCGGCCGATTTTCGAATCGCCTCCGCTTTCCCCTGCACCCCTCATCTCATTAAATACGTATATATTTTAAATAAAATTATTTTAAATACTCCCGACTGCTAACTGGTATTATTATATATTGACCGATATTCTAATTTTTAATTGTGTCTAAAGCGGCTAAGTGTTTTATTGTATTCTTTTTCTTTAGAAATTCATATTATAATTTTTATGTTATAATCGCTTCTTTGTTTACTTACGAATTGACTCTCATTGTCCTTCACCTTGTTTTAATTCATGTT
>NW_017278608.1:60748-62048 GCF_001594065.2 Cyphomyrmex costatus | reverse complement strand
TTTTTTTCCCCTTATTTTCTAACTGTTAGTTCCTTTGTACTTGAGATGTCTGTTATTCCAATTTTAAAATTCCTAGTTGAAACATCTTAATTTGGCTCTCATCGCATTTTTCTAATAACACATTAATTATAATTGTACTTCGACACAATTTTACAAGGTAATTTATTATTTTTTAATTTAATTGACACTAAATTAATATTATTAATATGATGTATAATAATTGTTATTGTATTACATTATATTTATTTTAATTTATTGCCTTCAAAAGTGACTCTCTTTACATTATTTGCATTATTTTATGATGTTTTTATTACTAATGTTATATTAGATTACTTCTACGATTTAAAATTTCTTTATATTTTGTATTATTATTTTTTTCTTTTGTTACATTTCTGATGTGTTTTTCGATAGAAACGATTAATTCATTAACCACTTGATATATAATAATGGACGATTTGCGTTATTTTTGTGGACTCTTGCTGACGTTCCGAAATGCGTTTCAATGCGAGTGAGACTTACATACAATTTATATTATATATTTTTATATCTTTATTTTTATACATATTTTGTTTTTTAATATCCGTTGTAATGTTATAATATCCGTATATCGTTAACGATTCTCGCAACTTTTTAAACATTGATAATGACCTAACAAAGGTCGAACGTTTGTTTTTATTATTTTTATATTTTTATGTTTATATTAAATTTTATTTATTTTTAAAAAATTGTCAATGAAGTAAAAAGGCAATTAAGAGTCAATATTATATGTGTGATCTAATTAACCATTTAATATATTATAAATTAAAATAAAATAAAAAAAAACTAAAATTCACACTATAAATGCGCACGCAATCAAAAGTCAAAACCATAACGTTTCGGCTGCATATTCGAGCCATCCTCAGATGTACATATAAATATTCTTTAACGCAGTAAAACATCTTTAGTTAACGCAGAAAAAACAAGAATAAAAGTATAATGGAGTGTTATGTTCTAAAACGTTGAATATTTCCACAGAGAGAACAATTTAGCTCATCAAGCGATTGGAAGATCGTTTGTGAAGTATCCCTGTGGTACTAATGAGGACACAAAATTAACGTTATACCTATTAATAAAATAACCTCGCAAATTAAAAAACCCAACAAATTTAAACCTTTGAAAACTAACCGCAAAAATTTAATCCTTCCTAAATTAAAACGATTACCTAACCACAAAATAGAAAACCCAATAAATTTCAACCTTTGAATTTAACCCCAAAAATTTGAAACTTTTCTAAATTAAAATGATTATCTAATAATGTAAC
>NW_017278608.1:43758-59808 GCF_001594065.2 Cyphomyrmex costatus | reverse complement strand
TTTTTTCTTCACTATAATCCAGTTGACAATTACAGTCACTTTTGGTCTGTCTTATGTGACTGGCGTAATGAAGAATACACTTGGTCAATTATATTTATCTCATATCTGTTTTTGATCAAGAAGTTCAGTATCTTTTATATGCACTTGGCGTATGTTTTTTTCTTTTTTTAAAAAAAGGTTTTTTATGGTTAGCATTTGCATAAATTTATCTGCGCTTAATTCCTAGTGCCCATTTCTTTTCGAGTTTATTTTTGAATTGTACAGGAGTTTTTGTTATTCATGAATTATTATATGTAAAGATTTGATATAAAATAAAGAAAAATGTTTGTTAATATAATAGATGGTTAATTTAGCAAAATGTTCATGTTGTTACATGCAAAGGCTATTTAACATTTTTTAAGAATCATATCTTTAACACAATTATTTAACACTTTATTTTAATGGTTGCTAAAACATTTTTTATTATTAAATATTAAAAATTAATGACTATTCATAGTTTGTTATTAAATATTAATTGCTGTTCATATTAAGCTACAATATTTCTTCTTATAAATAGCAAAGTATGTTTGTTATAGATTTTCACAAAATTTATATGACAGTAGAATAATGAAATAACATTTTTTTTCAGTATGAAGGTGGGGTGTTAGAAATGTTTTTGACAGAAAGTCAAAAACACTACTACACTGCCATGAAAAAACTCGGCCGTAAAAAGCCGCAAAAAGTTATAAAACGCCCGATGAACCAATTCCTCGCAATGTTCTACGATCTGTCCAATTCTCGCAGGTAATTGTATAGTATAATGTTTTGGCAAAAAAAGCACATTGACACTTTAAACAAAGATTTGTGTTGCTTTTGTCAATGGTTGTACTCATACAAATTAATGTCATTGTATAGTACTTTGGCGATCAACTTTAATCTTTATTATAATTTCGAGACAGTTAAAAATGTTAGTATTTTTGCAAGAAGCATTATTATATATTTTAACTATAATTTAATTATATTTTAATAAAAAAATAATGTTCTCTTAAATATACATTATACATATATAAAGCTAAATAAAAAAGTTTTGGTAAAACTTTAGAAAAGGAACGATCTCACCGATTTCAATAACTTTGACATATGTTGTCAAGGTCACGACCCTGAGTGATACCTTCAACAAATTTTAATTGTCACTCGTCCTTCGTTAAAAAGTTATTAACAAAAAAAGTTTCAAAAATAACGTATCGTTTCTATTATACATATACGATATTAAATACTATTCTACAAATTTGTACCTTCCCTTGCTTAGAAACGTTTAACTTTCCACGCGAAACGACTCTCACCCTCTCTCCCTACAAGGGGCACGACTTCCATAATTTTACTGTTGCACAAAGTCGAAACAGTACAATCTGCTGAATAGCGCGATGTGACAGGGATGCGGCAAGTAACACTGCACACATTATGCGTAGAAAATCCAAGCTCTTTATTCGTTTCCGTCACAAACAAGTAAAGCAAGTAAGCGTGCTGATGACGCGATTTGTACAGATAGAAGAAGAACATAGTTCACAAAGAACGTAGAAAGGCGACTCAACGAGTCGAAGTCGTGACGGTCCATTGGAATATCCCCAACGAGCTGTGGGGAATTTGCCAACACCCTCCCTCAAATTTTAGCACATGAGAGATCTATCCTTGACCCCCCATTGCGTTAACACAGAATTGTAGCTTGCAGCTGGGTAATGCCTTCGTTAAGATGTCGGCTGTCATCTCCTCCGTTGGGGTGTAAATAAGATCAATTTGATGATCTATTAAGGATTGCCTAATGAAGTGACATCGGATATTTATATGCTAGGAGCAATAATGAAACGCTGGATTGACAGCCAGCTTTCCAGCTCCTTGGTTATTATGATGCAGCGATACCTTCGATAGTGACGAGGGGCCTATCTCCGTCAGGAATCTAGACAAATAGATGGCTTCTCTTGCGGCATCACTGAGTGCGGTGTATTCAGCTTCAATTGATGATAGAGCCACTGTCCTCTGCTTTCTTGATTCCCACGATATGGCAGCATTGGATAACAAGAAAACAGTTCCTGTGTATGATCTGCGGTCAACTCCGCAACTCCCACAGCATCCGTATATCCGATGAGGTTATTATTGCATTTGGGGTAGGTTAAGCCACGATTAATGATTCCTTTAAGGTATCTGTATAATAATCATCCTAGCTTTCATCCTTTCCGTTACGTTTTCGTAGTTTAAGACACAGGTCACATGCATTATTTACCGTCCACACAGGATTGTGGATCCCAACAACCGACCCCAAAAACCGTTAGATGCCTAATTTCACAATAATCGTAAAATATAATTCTTACAATAGTCGAACCTACCCTCAAAATTATTGAGGGTGATTTCTACCCTTAAAACGGCGATTGGGCCGATATAAAAATATACGTGTCTATTATTTTTTCACGTACTACTTGTATGCCAAGTTACAGAAAAATCGACGTATGACACTTCCCTAGTGTTACTTGTGAGAAAGCAAGTATGAATAACAAATCTCAATTTTTAATGGTAATTTAAAAGACAGTTATTTTTCAGTCCCGCGGCGAAGGAGCGTGACGCTTTCACGGGTCACACCGATGTCGCGTCGGCGCGCGGCGTAAGTGGTTACAAAAAGTTATTTTTCTCAAAAAGTATATTTTTTAAAAATTTGGAAAAAATATATGTTAAAGAGGACACTATGTAGTATTTTTTGAAAAAAAATAGAGGTGTATCTTTAAAAAATCAATAAAAAAAAATTGTTGAAAATTTAAAAATTGATTTTTTTCTAAGTTTTCTTGAAAAAAAATTTGAACTTTTTTTTTCTACATCGCCTCACTTACATTTAAAACATATTTAAATTTTATTAAAATCGGTTCATTAGTTTCCGAGAAAAATGGGTTTTTTTATTTTCCTTACCCCCTCCATAACTCCCCCAAAAAAGCGAATTTTCAGTTCATACTTACAGGATTTTATACTTATATAGGTAGCAATATGTGGTATTAATTTGAACCGATTTCATGCGGGGGCATCTTTTATATCCCCCTATGCCCTTTGTACATTTGGGCGTTAAAGGGTTAACGTCCTCAGTGAGCTCAGCCTCGCAAGTGGAGCGAACGTGTCATGGAAATCTATACCGGGACGTTGAGAGAAACCCCTGGCAACTACTCGTGCCTTTCTTCGCTCCAGCTTTCCATTGGCTTTATATTTATTCCTCAGGACGGTCCGACATCCGATTACTTTGACTTCCGCGGGCCTGTTCATTAGCGTCCATGTGTTGTTGTTCACCAATGACTTTATTTCCTTGTACACTGCGTCGAGCCACTCGTCTCTACCTGAAACAGCCTGATAAAATGGTATTTCTGATGCTAACATGGCAATTTGCGCGTCAAACCATTCATTATCGTCGACCGGGTCCTCTTCTTCGCGTATCGAAAACTCGGCGTCCTGTCCGGTCCGTTGTAAATTTTCCTGTTTCGTCGGTTTCTTAGCGTGATTTCTTAACATGGTAAAGCTTAGCCGGGCGACCGGGCATTCCTGCATACAATATCTTTATCGGTCGTCCACGTGCGGCCGGCTGATCTTTGTTCGATTCTTCCTTTTCACATGAGATTGAATCTGGAATGTCGCGAGCTTCTGCCGTGATGTCTTCGATGTCTTATGTCGAACCGTCAGTTGATTCGATCTGGTGGTTTAGTTGCCAATTTCGGTTCCTGGATTTGGTTGTATATTGTCATCGGAGAGCCTATCTCCTTCGTCCGCGGCGTTGTAGTGTGCAGAGTCCTCTTACGGGCTATTTCCGCCGTATTCATCTAGGAATTTTATGTTCCTGGTAACGATGACTTTGCGATCTTTCGGGACCCAGACACGATAACTTCCTTGGGTGTCCGTGTATCCTATGAAGATGCCCTCGGTGGCCTTGGACTCAAACTTACCTTTGTTCAGGTTTTTGTCGAGAAATATCACTTTGCACCCAAAAGAACGCAAATGATTCATGTCGGGTTTCTTTCCTCTCCACAATTCGTAAGGCGTGTGGTTGTTTAAGCTCCTGCTTATGCATCGATTTCATAAATAGTTTGCCGTGTTGATTTCCGCCCAAAACGGACGTAGGAGACCGGACTGCGCAAGTAAACAACGCGCCGTCTCGGCCAGAGTTCTGTTCTTCCGTTCAGCGATTCCGTTTTGCTCCGGGGTACGAGGGATGGTCAGGCGCCGTTGAATGCCGGAGTCCTTCATGATCCGTTCCATAGAAAAATTGAAAAACTCTCCCCCATTATCTGTATGAAACGCCTTCACCTTACAACCGGTCTGATTTTCCACGAATTTTTTGTACTCGATGAATTTGGCCACCGCCTCGTCCTTGTTTTTGAGGAAGTAGACTTGACACCATCTGGAGTGATCGTCGATGAGAGTCATGAAGTAACGTTCACCGCCTATCGATTCAGTTCGCATCGGTCCGCAAATGTCAGAATACAGGGTGGCTGAAATTAATCGCCAAATATTTTATGCGTGGGTAGAACATACTATACTGAGTCGGAAAGTCCTGTACCATTTTGGAATTGTAGCAATAGTTAGCGAGATATTAATTCTTAAAGATTGGCAAATACGCGCGTCCGTCCGGCCTACCACACCATTGAGTGTACGCCTGCAGAACGCGATGGGCGCGCGGGCCGCGGGAAGCTGCGGGACGGCTTGGCAAGCGCGCCGTTTAAGTCATGACGTTTGGGGGTTACCCACGCATGAAATATTTGGCAGTTATTTTCAGCAACCCTGTATATGATTTCGAGGCAATGCTGCGATTTGTGAACACGAGGAACAAAAGGTGAACTCGTGAATTTTTGTGCTATGCATACCTTGCACTTCGAAATTTCGGAGCAATCCTTAAATCCGAGTCCAGTTGCGGCTTGTGTCCTGGACATACGTAAAAGGTCATTATGGTTGAGATTGGCCTAGTCTCTCGTGCCAGATTTCGATATAGGTACATTTCTTTCGTGCGACCATGTTAGCTTTACGAACCGGTTCCTCCAGCAAAAAAAAGTCGCCCTAACATTTCGCGATGAGCTTGACATTTCCTTTGAAATCCTCTACAGTGGCTTGAGTTGAGTCGAACACGACTTGATATCCTTTGTCCACAATTTTGGCGACCGAAAGCAAGTTGGTTCTCAGGTTGGAAACATGTAAGGCATTGTCTAGTCAAATCTTCTTATTTGTGTTATTTACACTAGTTAAAAGTTGTACGTCTCCCTTCGCGATCACTGAGCTGGTGGCGCTATTAGTCAATTTTATGTCGCTCTTCATATGCGTTGTATTTTCCATTTTATGGATGTCACTGCATAGATGCGATGTGCATCCGCTGTCGAGGCACCATAAATTTTGTGCTGAGGATCTGTGGAGTTTATTCGGCGAGTAATGAGCGGTCTCTGCGAAAAAATTTTCAACCACTGTGTTATTCGCCTTTTCGTCCTCCTGCTTTTTTCTTTTGCGGCGTATTTGTAACCTGAAATTTTGCAGAAAGAGCATTTATATTTAAAACGAGAGGGTGCCATCGTGTCGATATCTTTACGCGGCGCCGGTGCATTCTTCCGAGATTTTGTGTTGACATTGCACTTGCCGTAATGAGCGAGCATCGCCTCCGACTCTTTGGCCGTCGATTGACTTCGCGCCTCGTATTCTACGAGAATCTTTATTTTCAAACTCTCGGCATTCGATAACGCGTCGCGAAACTCGATTGCGTACCTGAAATTTTCGAAGTTGATCGGTAAGCTGTATAGTAGCATTATGGAGAGAAGATCTCCATTTATATATCTTGACATCCACGGATTCTAATTTGTCGACTGCATCAAATAATTGTGCGCCTTAATGTCCCCGCTTTCCGGCATTTTCGTTTGGATAAGCCGTTTGAGTAATGTTGCTTTGTGCGCGGAACCTTTTAAATCGTAAATGAATTTTAACTTGTTCCATATATCTTTAGAAGTTAAGCAACCGCGTACCTGTTTTAGCTCAGTGGGGCTAATAGCTAGGATCAGATTCGACTTCGCTTTACGATCTTATTCTCCCAAGCAATGATGGCGGCTTGAGACACCGAATCGCCTTCGTTGACTCGAGGATGCAGTCGGATGCTGACATTCGAGCAGCGCGTTCCACAGTTTCGAAGAACCACTCGACCGTGACGGACGCGTTTCGACCGGGTGCATTCTATTATATATTTTTGAAAGTATTGCCGACTTCGACTGTGCATTGAACCTCAATCGCGGAAAGACTCGTCTCGATTGTTCGTCGTTTTGATGACTAGGACTCCTGACGCGCGTTATTACGATGTGACGACACCGTAGACGCAGGCGCCCGTTGTCCGTTTGAGCAACGCCATTTTCGTGATTACATCATATTTTTGGAAAAGCGTTGCCGGCTTTGACTGAGCCCCTATAAATCAATTTTAAGACGTGATCTGGCCGTATTGTCTCCTCTCATTCTAAGGAGGCAGGAGCCATTAATTTACAAGAAGAAGAAGAAGAAGACTCGAGGATGCGGTTTCTGGCCACTTACATAACACCAGTTATCGCTTTTAACAAGCAGCGCTTCCGCCTGAATTGCCCATGTATCGTAATTGTTTTTAGTCAATGTCTCCAGTCGCGTGGAGTTGATGGTATTTGTGTGTGCAATCGTTCAAGTGGCGGCATTAAAAGGAGAAAGATGGAGAGGTTAGCTTCGATCTGTTAACAGAACTTGAGTGTTGTGCGTGTCGCGATCAATGTACACTTTTCACTTTGTCGTTGCGGTATTGGGCCCATAACCTGCTGAATAGCGCGATGTGACAGGAATGCGGCAAGTAACACTGCACACATTATGCGTAGAAAATCCAAGCTCTTTATTCGTTTCCGTCACAAACAAGTAAAGCAAGTAAGCGTGCTGATGACGCGATTTGTACAGATAGAAGAAGAACATAGTTCACAAAGAACGTAGAAAGGCGACTCAACGAGTCGAAGCGCGTGACGGTCCATTGGAATATCCCCAACGAGTTGTGGGGAATTTGCTGTATTGCCAACACAATCATGGAAACCGTGCGCCTCTTTGCAGGAAAGAGGGGAGGGGGGTGAGGGTCGCTTTGCGTGGAAAGTTGAAACCCATGCACAACAGTAGAATTATGAAAGTTTTTAAAAGTCTGGAACTTTTTAATGAAGAATGAGCGACAGTTCAAAAGACTCCGCACGTTTCTTATCAGAAAGTACTTTCGGTCAAAATGGCTGAAAATTTAGTATGTTCTAGTTTATGGTGTCCTGATGAAAAGTCTCAATGGGCACGTGGTCCTAAAATCAACAGGTTCTGAGATATCGGAGCTCAAAGACGACATAGACTTCATGTCGATTATTATGAAAAGTAACATTGCTACGTTACCTTCTAATATACAGTATAAATATTTCATTGGTATATAAAAAAACATGTTTTTACTTTCCACAAGGTTTAATAACAATAGAATAGTGCTTATTTATTATTATTTGTAGATCGTCGAAAACAACGATATGTTAAATGTGATCCGAAACCGAATGAAAACAAAAACAAAAAATTAACAGCCAAAATAAAACAAACCTTGAACAACTCTACGTTAACAATTCTCGTTTGACATAAATGTCCTTCTCATCACAAGTCTAAATTTCAGAGTGCCTTCTCCTATACTGCTGTAAAATTCTATAATAATATACCATCTGCTCTACGTTCCATACCGCGATTTCCTATATTTCTCTCCGAAGTCACTCGATACGTACTATCAAATTTTAATGTCAGATAAACTGTTATAAATTTGTTAAACTGTTATAATACTTATTGCAGAAATTTTCGCTTATTCATGTAATTGTAATATTAATTGTAGTTCTTTTCATTAATTGTTACAATGCTTCTTTTCATTACTTGTTTTTATTTGCGTAATTGTAATATTAATTGTATTTCTTTTTATTAATTGTTACAGTGTTTCTTCTCACTTACTTGTTTTTATTTGCGTAATTGTTTCACTTGTGTAATTGTTTTACAAATTATTGTTATACATATTGTTTTTATTTTCGTAATAGTTATACTTGTGTAATTGTCATACAAAGTATTTTGTGAATTCAATATGTATAACTCACTTATGTATAACATACAGGTACGGCTTCAAATCAGCTGCTCAGCTGTCGCCCAGCCTATTGTAGGGTTACTGATACTTTATCTCGGATAATATTGTAATATATAGAATGTATTTTGTTAACAGTATACTCAATAAAGTTAATAATAATAATAATAATAAATACATGTATCCCTCATATGCTGAATCTCTTAATGAACCTTTTATTTTGATATTGTATAGATGTTGCGTTATGAAGATAATAAATATATATTCTAGACAATAAAAACATGTTTTTTTATATACCAATGAAATATTTATACTGTATATTAGAAGGCAACGTAGCAATATGTTACTTTTTATGGTAAAAGTACATAAAAAGGGAAGCCAGCATTATGACCTTGATCTTGACATATATTGTCAAGGTCATGACCCTGAGTGACCTCCAACAAGTTTTAGCCGTCGCTCGCTATTCGTTAAGAAGTTATTAACAAAAAAAGATGGTAATTATTTACTTTAGGGGACCCAGCTCCGATGACCTTGACCTTGACATATGTTGTCAAGGTCATGATTCTGAGCAACCTTAACAACTAGGTGGCAGACTCTTATAATTTTTGAGATATTCAGACTCAATAGTCTGGATATCTCAAAATATACTATCAATATTGTATACTATCAATAGTTAATACTATGCGTATTCGTTATCCACATTATTCTTTTTAACAGCAGGTTCCGCCTCCCCTGGCGGGGGTCCACTACTATTAAAAATAACCTAACCCAACCCATTTAGTAGTGTGAACTAGCTGTCGCTTCGTGTAGAAAATCGAATTCCATGCACAACAGTACAGGCAAGTGACTTTCTATGCAAACATACTTCTATGGTTGTACTATTGCGCATGAATTCGACTTTCTACACGAAGCGAGAGCTACCTCACACCATTAAATGGGTTGGGTTAGGTTATTTTTAACACTAATGGAGTCCCCCGCAGGGAGTGGGCGGAACCTACTGCATTCACGCGAAGCGACTCTCACCCCACCTCTTCCTCTGCAAAGGAGCTCGCAACTTCCATGTCACCTTATGTTGTAAAATGTATGCAAGAATACAGTAGGTTCCGCCTCCCCTGCGGGAGGCTCCACTACTGTTAAAAATAACCTAACCCAATCCATTTGTTGATGTGGATTGGGCCTCGCTTCGCGTGGGAAGTCGAATACGTGCAACAGACATGTCCAACAGTTAGGTTTTATTGAAGAATATTTTTGTTAATAAGTTCTTAACAAATAGCGAGCGACGGCTAAAACTTGTTGGAGGTCACTCAGGGTCATGACCTTGACAACATATGTCAAGGTTAAAGTCATAGCGCTGGCCTCCCTTTTTATGCACTTTTACCCTTTTCATAATAATCGATATGAGGCCGATGCCGCCTTTGAGCTCCAATATCTCAGAACCTGTTGATTTTAGGACTACGTGCCCATTGAGACTTTTCATCAGGACACCATAAACTACAACATACTAAATTTTCAGCCATTTTGACCGAAAGTACTTTCCCATAAGAAACGTGCGGGGTCCTTTGTTAGAGGTGTGTGACTCAGAGTCATGATCTTGACAACATATGTTTCTGAAGTTTCCCTTTCTGAAGTTTTACCAAAGCTTTTTTATTTATATACATCTCTGTACCGTATTGATAATTTTTGTAGATTTTGTTTTTGTATTAATATTGTTTCCTTCATAAAGTCATTTATTATTGCAGTTATTGTCATAACTCTATTTAAATTATATCAAATCTTATAAGACCATGAGAATTTAAACCAACGAAAATCAATGAGAATATGCCGTAACGGTCAAGCTGCATCTCGAGTGCTTCTATATAATCGCGTGTGAATTTATATATTATACTACGTATGTAGATTCTTAATTGCGCGCCGAATTTTCTTTTCCGCACGAGGTAATATTTTTTACAATGAAAATTAAATTATTTACATATTTATAAATTATTTAATGTCTTTCAAAATTTCTAAGATGCGCAAAGAGTATAAAAAATTGTTAAGTTATTAGTAAATATAACTCGTGATATTACTGCGGTAATTTAGTAGAGTTTGCGTTTAAAGTTGGAAAAAAAATTCGGCGCACAATTAAAAATCTATATACGTAGTAGTATACAAATTTACACACATGCAATTATATAGAAACAACTAAGATCCAGTTTAACCGTTACGGCATGTTCTCATCAGTTTTTATTGGTCTATTTAAATTTTTTTTTTTAATCTTATTATTAATAAAAAACGTTGTAGGTATATATTAATAATAACAAATTTTTATAAATTTATTGCAATATAATAATTCTTACCAATTCTATGTAAGTACACACTGTAGTTTACGAGTAGTGCAAATTTTTCTTAGAATTCTTGTATATAATTTTTCAGAATTTCTATATAACATTACAACTTTTAAAAAATGTTCTCAAATCTTTTATACAAATTGAAATATTTTTTTAAAATGTACACACATTTATTTTAGAAATTTTTATGAATTTTGTACTACTCTGAAATTTGTAAGATTTTTATTCATAAATCAATGGTTTAAAGAAAAATTTATGGTATTTTTTTACGAAAATTCTTATAAATTTAAAAGATGAAGAATTCTAAAAAAATATGAAATAAGAACTCTTTTCACAAATGTATTATTTAACATCTCGCATGCTTTTTCCTAAATCAGTTAACTCGATTGAGACAACTAAATATTTGATATCAAATTTTAATCTGGCTTCGCACAAATACACATGTATTATACGTTGCAACGTAACAAGTACGTAGAAATGGTGCGATTAAAATGACGTAAACAATATCGTGCGAGTTTGAGTGGCAGTCGTATTGTGCTGCATGTGTTCGATCACAATGCAGCACGAGCAATGCGGTAGATGTATGGTATATTTCCTCTGTAATCATAAATATTTTGAATTAAATCATTAATAAGTTTACGCTGTTAAATCATTAACAAAAGAGTTTACACTCTCGCTTTTGATACTTTAATTAGTATTTAATAATGATAATTAGTAGATACTCGTGTCTCTATTCCTGAAATTAACTAATTCGAGTATGTAAAATTCTTTTACAGTAATTTGCATTGTATTAACGGTTTAAGCATAAATGTGCTTTAAATTGTTCTTATTAGAATTTCAAAGTTAGGTGACTGCTCGCCTTCTTATTGTTGTTGTGCTTGAACGCGTATTTCACAGAATTCCTATCCATTTTATTGACAATCAGAATCATATAGATAAGTTCTCACAGATTGTTAACACATATTATCATTTATCAGTAATTAAGAGCGTGCAAATAAAAGAAATTCGACGAATAAAAATACGTACTATAATTTTACACAACTACCAGGTGTACAAGTATAAAATGCGGATTTGAGCCAACAGATGGTGCACCAATGCAGTGTATAATATAAAGATTTGACGTATATGTCATTTTGTTGTGCCATCAACGAAGTGTCAAACGCGTATAAGTGATAAATTGAAAAAGTGTTTGCATAGTATTGTTTTGTTGTGTTCAATATATCGAAATTTGTGCCAAATAAAGAGCATTCGCCGACAGCATTAATTTTTTGTTTTTATTTGAAAAAAACTGCTGCTGAATCATACCGATTACTTTGAGAAGCTGTTTGAATTAATTGTTTTTAAATTAATTGTGACATAATTCTTTTAAAGAAGAATTAAACCACTTGGATTGCAATAGGATAGAATTTAACTTGGCGCCGACTATTGATATCAAAACTTTTATACGAATGATACAAGTCATTAAATTTAAGTAAATAAGGATATCACATAGGTTTTTAAAAAAGATGATTCTACTAAACAGCAAATGTGATTATTCAGTTTTACAGTCAATTAATAAGTAATTAGCGTTGGTGAAACTGACCCAAATGGTTTTTCGACCAGCAGCACCAACTCTTAGCGGTTCTTTTACTTTTTTTTTTTTAAAAAAAGAGGTAAGTTTATAAAGATAGTACCAAATGGGTTTCACTTTTTAATTTAGAATTTAAATAATAGTATGGTTTTTTACATAGGTTTTTAAAGATAAAATTTAACTTGGTATGACCAACTCAAAACCGGAAGTTTAAACAAAAATTAGATTAAAGATAATACCACATGTTTAACACACACTACAAAATCTTGAATTAAATATAGTGTTCTAGGTGAGAGATCAAACTATAACGGTTTTTTATATTTTAAAAACCCAAAAGATCAATATTAATTTTATAATTCTTATACCAAATTATTTTAACGTAATACATTTTATTATTGAAAGATAATGAAATGGAAATGAATATATTCAAGTACATGTTCGAGTTAGTATTACATTCGTATAATCAAATAGGATCCTAATAAACGTAATAAATTTTTTTGGTATAATGTTAATAATGTTATTACGAAATCGATTATCAGAACAATTTCTCAGAACCTTTCTTACGGTATTAATTATTAATTGGGATAATAATTTGTAAACGTACACTTATGGAGATATACGTGATTGAAAATTGGTTAACTTACATTCCAAAACCTTGAACTAGGTGAGAGATCAAACTATAACAGTTTTTTATATTTTAAAAGTAATTCACAAAAGATTAGTATTAATTTTAAAAGAATTCTTATGCCAAATTGTCTATTTTAACGTAATACATTTTATTATTGAAAGATAATGAAATACCATGAAAAATGACTCATATATTATTGAAAGTGCCAGTTTAAAATAAATATACACCAACAGTTCCCAACTTTACGTCTGACTTGAATACCTCATTATGTATGCCAAGGTTTTTTACCGTTTCATTATCTTCCAATAATAAAATGTATTACGTTAAAATAGACAATATGGTAAGAGAATTTAATAAGAATTTTTTTGAAATTAATACTGATCTTTTCTGATTCATTTTTGAGATATAAAAAACTGCTATTTTGATCTCTCACCTAGAATACTATATTTGATTCAAGATTTTGGAGTACATAAGAATTCTTTTGAAATTAATACTGATCTTTTGTGATTTATTTTTGAAATATAAAAAACTGTTATTTTGATCTCTCACCTAGAACACTATATCTGATTCAAGATTTTGAAGCTCACATGTGTGTGAGTTAACCAGTTTTCAATTACGTGTATCTTCATAAGTATACGTTTACAAATTATTATTATAATTAATAATTAATATTGTGAGGAACGATTATTCTGTTAATCAATTTTGTAATGACATTATACCAAAACAATTATTACGTTATACTAAAATCTTTTAAGACCGTACAATTAATAAATAAATAGTAAACAAGAAGAAGAAGCCAATAACGGTCGAAGCTGGATCACAGTGCTTATTATAATTGTGTGAATTTTATATACGGCGTATGAAATCCTCTCAAAATTCGCGACGCTGATAGTTTTTCAGCGTTGACGCATATATACTTACTACCGCAGTAATATCGCTTAGTTAAATTGACAAGCAATCTAACAATGTTGATGCTTATAGCATCTTATAGATCTTAATAATATGTTGAAAGACATATATTAAAATTTAACGATGTGATGTTAAAGTAATGATAAATTAAAATCTGTGAAAAATTAGATTGCGAAGAATATCACTTATTACGTTTATTAGCGTTTTTGATTATACATATATAATAGATTTTGATATTGGAATTAATATATATTCACTTCCATTGCATATATTATCTTTCAATAATAAAATGTATTATGTTAAAATATTTTAGAGAATATCAATGTAAACATACTAGAAAAGCACCATTCGGATACCATCACCAAGAAAGAGAAATCATTATTGTATATTTTGAGATCTAGCAGCGCCAAGTTTTTTGTACTTTTACTTTTTGAAATAAAGTATGTTATATATGTGTTAAGAAAATATATTCCTTTCATAATTGGCGCAATTTAAAAAGATTTCATTTTATTTTGTGAGGTTAACACACTTGGCGCCTTTTTTCCTTTTTTTTAAAAAGATAATTTTGTTGAGATATCACGCATTTTTTGTAATGTTAAATATTTCTTATAAATCTGTATATAAAATATTAAAAAAAAAAACATTATAATAAAATATAATAATAGAGCTCTAATATAATAATAGAGCTCACTGTGCGTGCCTTTGGCCTTAAAATAAAAGAAACAATATTTAAATATTAAATCTTATAAGACCGTGAGAAACACAACCAATAAAATGCCTTTAACGATCGAACTGTATCTTAGGTACTAATTATAATTCCGTGAGAATTTATATAAAACTAGCATCAAAACTCTTCTCTCCTTCTATGTTGATTAGCGAAATTAGAAATTGCACACCTGTAGCTTTAGCAATTCTTTTCAGATCAGCTTTTTTGCAACGAGAAGTCTAGACATGCGATTTTCGTGTTCGTTATATCCTCTTCGGCATTGCTTGAGAGGCGACAGTACAGTTTAAAGCATAGCCTCGAACACTTTTTCCGTGAACTTTCAAGACATTGACTACTTTATAACAGGATACAAAAATCCTCCTTTGCTATCGTTGATTTTTATCTATCTAATGTCATTACGTTGACAGCTAATCGATATAAAATAAAATATGCTAGCAAGCGCCGTCTGCCGTTTAAAACGTGAAAAAGACAACAATTTAACGCCGTCTATCGTT
Source organism: Cyphomyrmex costatus (assembly GCF_001594065.2). Classification (NCBI taxonomy): domain Eukaryota; kingdom Metazoa; phylum Arthropoda; class Insecta; order Hymenoptera; family Formicidae; genus Cyphomyrmex; species Cyphomyrmex costatus. Next base: position 45,040 of record NW_017278608.1, on the reverse strand, counting down.
TAAAACGTGAAAAGGACAACATTTCCGATGTTAACATTTCTGACATTTCATCTTCACATCGAGATATCTTCCTTCGTAGGGTACGTAGACAATAAAAACATATTTATAATATAATTTAAACACTAAAACTAAATTACGGATATATAAAAGTTGATAAATTCAGCCATTTATTGTGAGATCCGATAATCTCGGGTACACGGAACTCATCGACTCGCGTAAAGATACACGTGCGGTCTCGCACTTCGCGTTCACTTGGCGCGAGACACTATCGTGTCTCTTGATCAAATGAGACGATCTTGGCCAAGTCATGTCCGAAGTCGACTTAAGACATTAAACCTAACCTAATTGTATGGTGCGATACGGTTTTTTGTAATGGAGTTTGAAGAACCACGAAATATTGACCCTACTATATACTTATTGAATAGATCAGGATTAAAGCGCAATATTTTAATATATTAATAAAATAAACAGAGCACAAACATTTTATTACAGTAAATTATTAAGACTTAATAAAACAAATAGAATTAATAAAATAAACGGAACACAAATATTTTATTGCAGAGTAAACTATTAATACTTAATAAAACAAATAGAACTTCTGTTAAAACTGCTTCTCTGCTATTTATCTATTATTCTCTACTTATTCTCTTTTATTTTTAAATCATGCTCCAAAATCCTTAATTCGGTTTTTGAATATTATGTATTTTAAATTACTTAACTCTAATTGATTAATTTCCTCTAAATGATTTTCTTTAATTTTAACAATTTTTTCTTCATGTTGCAATTTTATATCTGCGAGTTGCTGCTCTTGCTTTGTAACTTATTTTATTCGTTCCATACGCAGTTTTTCTTCTGCATCTATAGTATTTCATACACTGTAGCTCTTCTAACGAAGTTCATTATCCTGATTCTCTCGCAGTGTAAGAAACATAAAAATCAATTACGCTTTTGAGACTTTCACGGGTATGTTCTTCAATTATACCAGAAGTGCCTAATTAAGGCATTAATAATGAAGAGAGATTACGGCGATAACCCACAAACTTTCTGGTATAAAAATCAATTCTTGGGATTTACTAGAATTAAAATAAATAAAGAAAAGGCTCTATATGTATAAAACAATACAAATATAAGAAGAGCAAGGAGCCAAGTAAATTTATCGAACAATATAATTCAATAAGATCCTTAAAAATTACAAATTGACAGACGTTTCGACTCCGATCGGGTCATTTTCAATGTTACAAATTATTATCTAGAATTAAAATGAATAACAGGCAATTATTTA